>NW_017306850.1:856821-938870 GCF_000935625.1 Nanorana parkeri | reverse complement strand
AAAATAAATAAAAAGTAAAACAATTTATAAAAAGTAAAACAAAATAATAAAAAAGCAAAAAAGTAAAAAAATTACTTTAAAAGATTAAAAAAAGTGATAGAAAAAGTAAAAAATAATAAAATAAATTAAAAATTATTTAAAAAAATTAAAAAGTAAAAGATAAGATAAAAAAAATTAAACAAATTAAAAAGTGAAAAAATAACAAAAAAATATAAATTTACAAAATGAAACCAACCCCATCATCTGCATGTGAATAAAAGCATGCATAGGGCATTGTGTGTGCATGCTGCCCCTATTCCACTGTGTGACATATTGTGGTAGCCAGGCAGCAGCGCTCTCTAATGTGCACAATGTGCATTAAAGGGCAAGTTCACTTTCCCCAGTAATTTGGAAAAATGGAATTGCCCAACCTTCATGATATATAGACCTTTAAACGCCTCACTTTCCTCATATCCTCCCACTCACTCTCCTGTTATCTGCTCAACTCTACAACATTTTGGAAATTCTGATTATTCCCATATACTTTTGTTAGACTAACTACTAATACAAACCAAGTACTGCAGAGCTGTGCAGGGACCTGAACTATGCGGACAGTGGAAATACATGGAGAGAGCTGCAATTTTACAGAGCCATGAAGAACAATATGGAGGTAGTTGTAACATACACATTACACTTACCTCCTACAATGCTGCTTAATTAATTTTCCTGAATTTCTTCTTTAAATAGTTAGTAAATCTAAATCTGACATTTCCAGCTATTTAAAGTGACACTAAACTCAAGAGTTAAACCTTAAAAAAGCATACAGGTACCTTATCCAGTAACAACAATGTAGCTTATTTTGTGTATCATTCAGCTGTAGATCCTCAAAAAATCATCTCTGAATTGGTGCTGACACTGTCCTTCCTTCTGGAGGGTGGTACTTTTGTTCCTCATGGTCCCTCTGTGTGTGTTGTAAAGCAGCCACCGCTCCAAGCTTGCTCCTGTGATGGAATACAATCTCAATACAAATTTGATATCTAAAGGTGAGATTGTAGTCCATCACGGGAGCAAACTTAGAGCTGTGTGTTTTGTGTTTCTAGTGCCTACACTTTATACCTGTGCAGTTTTTTTTTTTCTTTGATGACAGAGTCTCTTTAAGAAAACAAAATAAAACCTTCCAAATACATCTTTTTAAATTTATATACATGATATAACTTGAAATTCAAGTAGGTAATATAGTTCAAAGAGAGACACCGTGGAGAGTATACCATAAATAGCAAACCCATGAGGAACTAATCACTGTTTCACATATGCACAATTAAGCAAATGCCTGACTTTAAATCTAAGCCAGCAGTCATAGCCTTTGAAATGAGAACTTGTATCTATGTAACTGCTATCTGTTTGTCATGGGTATTGCAAGCAATTATGCCACATCTGAAGGCATCTGATTCCTATTATTGTGCATATACTTTGTCACAGCTAGCAGTTCACATATGTGTTTCTTTTTGCAACAGCAGACAAAAAACACTACTCAAATAAAAACAAAAAAAACTCTACAGATATAATTTGTAGGCACTATGCCATATATAGATATGCTGCTATGCAGCATACACCTCACTACTTTCACTGAGAGTATATTTTAAATTATTACTGCTTTTATCTCAAACTCATTTTTGCCTTTAACATTTTGTTTTTTCAGCAGAATATAAAAAAAGAGGTTAATTGCCATTATTTTCTCTCCATTAAAAACAGTTGAGATAAGGGAGTTGATTTACTAAAGGCAAATAGGCTGTCCGATTTGCAAGGGAATTTATACTTTGCAGGGGTAGTTCCCTTGGATTGATGAATGTGGTGAAATTTCACTTTGCAAAGAATACCCAATCATGTACAAGGAAAATTAAAAAACTGTATCTTTGCTTGCACATGATTTGGTAATGGATGGCAGAGGAGCTTTACCTTATTCACTAAACTAAAGGGAAACTTCCTCTGCAAAGTGCAAATGCAAAGTGAACAGACTATTTGCCTTTAGTAAATCAACCCCAAGATATCAGACACACAGGCAGTGTATTGTCTTCAGTGAATTCGCTGACCTATCTACTTGCACTGTGGGAAGGAGCAGTAAAGCAAAATCATTGTGTAGCACTGCAAAGCAGGAAGCAAAGCCCACAGAAGTAATGAATTAATATGGCGTCATCAAATCAAAAATATAATTATAAATTATATAGAGGAACATGGTTTTTAAGCCATTAACACATATCAGTAAGTGTATTTGCATCAAGCTAAATTGATCTGTTTTACATTTCGATCTAAAATACTTTAAGCAAAATATTATGCATTCCCTTTTAATAGTTCCTGAATCCCGATGTAATTGTAGGTAAGTTACAGTCAATATAAATCTAGTTGTTCTTTAAAACTGAAAGTAATATTAGACTTTTGCCTTCAAATCTCATTTAATGCTATAAATCTATTCTGCTTCTTGAAGACAGATGAGCCAACATATGCACACACTTTTTACAACGTCTTGTAAACTGATTTATGTTTAAGTAATCCAGGAATTTGCAAAATAAAAAACTGAGTATTTACAAGCTTGTGGAGAATACAGATTACATCTACAGATGCTCACCATAAAACAGACAGTATTATAAGAAGAAAGGGAAAGAAGCAAAAAAAATATAAAGTATGACACATTAGGGTGTGCACAGTGCAATAATCCACACCAACCAATTACATTTCAGTTTGACTCAGATCAGTTCAATGAAAAATGAATTCTAATTGGCGGCTATGGATTGCTGACATTAGGCTCTCTGCATTAATGGGCTTTAACATATGGTTAGATGTAATTTAAGTGTGGCAGAATAACAAAAATGCATTTATGTTTAGAAAAGATAAGGAAAGGAGATGGGGACTGGGAAACACAAAGAGAAGATAAGAGGAGGCAAGCAGATGTAAAAATCTGTATGAAGCAGAACAGAGAGTGTAAAGCAAGGAATACGTGTTTATTCTTCTTACAACGTTCCATAAAGTGTATTTATGTTTTTGCCTATCATTCCTGTCTTTAATAACTAATTTCTTTGTCTCCTCTTTTTCCCTTTTATGTTTCCCTGTAATCCTCTCTTCTGTTACATATTTTTACCAATCCATTTCTATTCCCTGTTTTTTTTGTATTCCTTTCCTCTGGGTTCATAGACATAGAAGGGCAGTGGTACCTGCAGACATTATCTGACTGCCCATGGTGATGCATGTTGATTAGCTGAGCATACGCGTGTATGGGAGTAGAGAAATAGAAAGGTAGGAAGACATCTTCACAAATTTCTTCCCAAAATTCCCAAAAGACAGCAATGTGGGCAAAAATATCATATAATTGAAGGTGTGCGGCTAAAACATCAACTAATATGTATATTACCCTTCCAGCATCTAAAATGAAGACAATCTTGTTTTTATGTTTTATTTAGATATTTATACAGCTCCACTATTAAAAACTATAGGAACGTTTTTGTTTAGACTGGAGTTCTCTTTGTATAGCTTATTCATTTTGACAAAAAAAAAAAATGGTTTCCCGCAATGCAAAAAAACAAAACATCACTTTATCGGCCTTGTCCACACTAGACATGTTGCATTAACACAACATAGAATAGAGAATTAGCATTGTTTCTCTGTTGACCTGAATTTTTTCATTCTAATTGGTTAAACATATATGGTAAAAACAGACATGCTAACAATTGTTTTTGGTTTACAAAAGACACTAATCTAAATCTGAAGGTATCCTGGAGTCAGTCCAATCTAAGAGCTAACAGACTTTTCAGGAGCAAGAAGATGTATGCTTGCATTCACAGGAAGAGAAAATAACCTCCAAGAATAAGGACAATTTATGACGTATTAATGACAAAGGTTGCAGGAACAGAAAGCTGACACCAAGCAAGTTTTAAATATGTGAGTATGACTAGACATCAACTGAATCAACAAAGTCACCTGTCGCATGTTACATATGATATAGCAACACAATATGTTATTCCCTGGGAAACTTGATAGGCCTGTTGCAGCATCACCATGAGGATACATATAAAAGTAAAGTCACTTTGAAATCCTACACATACTCTAAAGGAATGCTATAAATTCCACTGCACAGCTATATAATGAATATATTTTGTCTGTTTTAGCCGGCCGACAAGATAATTGAACTGATGAGTGATACTTCTCATAGAGCAAGATTCTATGATCCTCTAGTATCAGTAACAGTGCAAAAAGATCATACCAAGCCAATGTGCACTGATAGCAATGAATGGAACTCTAGTGTCATTACCAATCAACCTTCTAGGATTATAACTACTAATCAGAAAAAAATATTCAATGGAAAGAGTTGGAATCATAATATTGCCCAATTAAAGTGTATGTCCAAGCTAATCCCCACCCACAGTCACTGCCTGAAAGCATATCTCAACCCAAAACAAAATATTTGATATCTAGCAGCTTACTAGTCCTTAGATGTCATGGCTGCATTAGTTTCCTTCTTTATTGGATTTTTTATTTTTATTTTCACCTGGTAATGTTGCAAATAACACACTTACTATCCCTGGGTGGCTATTCTAACTCATTCACTGTATCCATGGAGGAAGCCATAGTTATCACCCATGCTGAACTTCAAGCATGTCTTCCTCTAGTTATCTACATTGCATGGAGAGTGTGGGATAAGTAGTTGAAATCTCATGGGAAGTGACACGGGCATTGTATAATCCACAGGTTTTTTCTGTTGCAAATGTTCTCAGCCTGAAAAAAAAAATGCAGCTGCCACATCAAGGGACTGGAAAACTGCAATATATTAAATTTTTGTTCTTGGGTTCCTATATTCTTTTTATCTAGTAAAAGATAGAGGAAATGGTCAACAAAAAAGGTGTTTCATGCAGTGGTGTCACTAGGGGAGTGTGGGAGGTGCCACCTGCAACCTGCACTCGGTCATGGTGTAAGAGCCTAACAGTTGTAGGAGGGAGGAGGGGACCCGGCAGCATACCTTATCCCGCTGGGTGAATGTCCCCTCCTCTCTCTGCCGGCGGCAAGTTGTCACGCTCGTGTGCAATGATGTCCCAGAGGGGTGTCACCCCTTTGCCACTCCGGGTGACACCACACCTCAGAACGCCTCTGACTTTATGCACATTTGTCACTGCTTTTACACAATGCTTATAATAATATATACATATTTGTGTGCTAGCCTTAATCTGCTTTAATAATAAGCAATGGGCCTTTGCTGCTAACTAGCAGCAGTAATACTCCTATGCTCATAAGAAATATATTAAATACAAAAATACCTACAGCAGCACTAATATTGTAATAAAAAAAATTACATTAAAAATAGTACACCAACTGCAACAAAAATATAATTTACTATTAATTAGAGGTGCAGAGAAAGAGCAACATACAGTGACCTGTATCAACCAATTAGAAAACACTGCTTGACCGCAGCCAACCAGAAGGCAATGACCTCTTCACTGGTGTGACATTCATAAATTGAAAGCTGATAGCCTGCTATGAGTCAGAGCCCTTTACATAGTATCACTGCACTGCTTTATCTAATATACTCAAATGTCAATAATACCTCAGTAATCACTTCACTAATAACAAATCATAGCTCTCCTGAACTGGCAGAAAACGAGTAGTGATATTGTGGTTCTATGTTAATCCTAATAAGGCTCTAGAAATCAAAGAAGAAACAAAAGCTGCAATCAGGTCATGAATGAGCTCTTGCTAGCTCTGACAGCATTTCACTCAAACCACAAGATACATGGTGCTAGCATTCATAATCTGAGTCCAGATTTTCTCTCTATTGCTATCTTCAGAAGTAATATAACGTTAGCCTTCTGTAATGATATTTCATGACTAAAGCTAGCCACACATACAAAGATTTCTCTCGTTCAGCCTGTGGGCTGAACAAGAGAATCTAATAGATTCCTCTACAGCAGGGGTACTGAATTAAAATTCAAGGAAGACTGGTGAGCAACATTTTTATTGAGCAAAGGTCCGGATCTCATGTCCCCTTAATACCCCCTCACATTAGGGTTCCCCTAAGTGCACTCTAAAGGTGCCCATACACCTTACAATTATCGGATGAAACTTTTCGTCCGATGATCGAACCGTCGTACGATTTTCATACGACGGCCCCATCCTGCCCCGATTATCAAAAGGTTCAATCAGCAGTAGCTAAAAAAAACACCTGGATGACCTGAGGTAATTGACCGCAATTATTTTCGTTTGCGCATGCGCAGTGTTAATCGTACGTCTTTTGACGGACGGAGACGCCACCAACCATGCGAACATCGTACGATCGGCTAAAGTTTTCAAACATGCTTGACCGTCAAAAGTCGTAGGATTGTACAGTACTATCGGTCGGGCACTCTATTCACACGTTACGACTGTCGTACGAAAAGTCGATCGCATACGATTATCGTACGATAATCGTAAGGTGTATGGGCACCTTTAGATTGGTTGTCCATATCAGAGCGCCCCCTTACAGTAGTTGTCCTAATCAGAGCACCCCCTTACATTAGTGTTCCCCATCACAGCACCCCTTAGTTCAGTTGTCCCCATCAGAGCGCCCCCTTACAGTAGTTGGCCTAATCAGAGCACCCGCTTACATTAGTGTTCCCCATCACAGCACCCCTTAGTTCAGTTGTCCCCATCAGAGCACCCCCTTACATTAGTGTTCCCCATCACAGCACCACTTGGTTCAGTTGTCCCCATCACAGCTCCCCTTTACATTAGTGTTCCTCACCACAGCACCCTTTAGATTAGTTGTCCTAGACATCCCAACCTATAAAAATTCATTTCAGGGAGGCTACAAAACATTGTACACAACACCCATGTCACATCAGCAGTTTTGTGACAGTGACAGTACGCTCAGGTTGGCCACAATGTAAAGCTCCTTGGCCAAAGATCACATTCCAGACTAGCTCCACAATCATTCAGTCAAGCGGGATCCATTTACTTCCAAAGCTATTGCTGAGGATACACCAATTTGGACAGCTGCACATAGAAACTAGCTCAAGCAGTTTGTAGGAGAAGAAAAAATTATAATAATAATACTGAATGTAGAAAAAAATGGCTAGCAAAGAAAAAAGCAGTAGAGAAAAGACATCTATCCTCCTAGGACACTATCAAAAAACGGAGGCATGCTGGGAGTAGGAGGGGTTATACCTGGCTGGTCCCTGTTTTTTTATTTGCCAGTGTCTAAATAATGAGCAAGTACAGAATCACTAGCCCCATGTTATTCTATGCAGATGCTGACCATGGCACACCAGTTATTTGTAGCTGCCTGTAGCAGCTACAGCAGCAAGTCTGTATCTAGATGAAAATTGCTAGAGAAGGCAAACAGGGAGATTTGTAGCTGCTACTAATCTCCACAACAAAGTTGGTAGAGTGACCTGGACCTAAAGGAGAGCTATTCTGTAGCCACTACCAATGGCTGCTGCACAATAAGCAGTGTGACACGGGTTAAGAGTGAACATACATAGACTAGTAAAAGCAAGAGATATGAATAAATAATGTATTTAACTGGGCCAAGTAGAGTGTACTAATAGGCACTTTTAATCCATGGTCATTATACATGTTGTAAATTCTATAGTAATTCTAAGCTTTTATTGTGCAAGCATTGCTTCATCCATTGGTCTTCCATTGGTCGAGTCGGTAAGAAGACCAGCATAGATCTTGGCAGAGTATGACACCTCCAGCTGTTACGGGGACACATCTGTCTATCTGTTGTCACACTAAATAAAAACTTGAATTAATTTAAGGAAAAGCTCTCTAGCTGTAACATCAAGTAAATGTTTTCTGTTCAGTTTTGTTCTGTAAATAAAACAATAGCTGCCGGAGGGAGAATTCGGTTCTCTTCTCCCTCCAATAGAGATCTACGGTGTGTGCGAAGAGAACAGGGAGAGGGAACAGCAGCTGTCTTCCTTTGGTCATGTGACATATCATATGATCAGAGAGGGGGAGAACGAGAGGTTGCCTTCATCTCCAGGGTGCAAACAAGAACGGTGTCCCAAAACTCCCCTTTCCCCCTTAAAGTCCCAAAGACCCTTATAGCCTACCTTCCTTCAGCTTTGCTCCTTCCCCTAGAACCACCCAGGGGCCCATTAAGCAAACCACCCAGCTCCCCTCCTTTATTTAACTGACACGGATGCCTAAGTAGACCTCCTCAGACTGACTCCACCAATGCAGAAGCATTTTATCATCCCACTGACAAAGTGGCATTTTTTTCCCTACTGAAGCAGCGCCTTTTAGTGATACTACCAACACCAGTGACACCACCAACACACGAACATATTTTCCTTCCAGCGACACCACCAACACGGGACAATTTTTACTTCCATTGACACTGCCAATGCAAGGACATTTTTCCTCACTGGTGCTTGGGCATTTCTTCCTTTGTCACTGTGAGCCCCATTATTTACTGCAGAACAGAATTTGCACTGCTAATAAACTCCTACATTACATATATTTCAGCGTGATGTAGCAAGTGCTAATATTAACCCCGCCCCCTACTGTGCCTGAAATGGTTGGCCAAAGCGATGGTTCATGTATAGAAAAAAGTTGGCCAGGAGATAACTGAGGATGGCCAACTGCTGACAGAAATGTTAAAGTATTGTAGAAGTAAGGCTGTGTCACTCTATGATGGAGATAGCAAGGATAACACTCCTAATTTTTGTTTACAAATAATATTCTGATACATAGATGCAACTATAACCATAGCAAAGCAAATACAGTGACTGCTATGTGCCCATCAACACAGCAAATCCTGGACTGTACTCTTACCAAAAACAAGCCACAGTACACAAGGTAACAGCATGAGATAACTTGAGTCAAAGCCATGGCACTCGATTCAGACTTGGTTAGTGGAAGAAAACATATTATACTAAAAGCTTTCTTCTAACAATGGTGTGGTGCAGGCGTGTCCCTCCATTTTTCACCGCCTGAGGCGGGGACAGGGGTTGTTGGGATGCAAGCACCTGGGGATTGATAAAGGGGAGTGCTGGTGGGGCACGTTACGGGGGTGAGAAAGGGGGGGGGTGGTGGGGCGGGTTGGGGGGGGGGGGGGGGGAGTGATGCACATTACATCTGGCTATGGCTCTGCTCAGTATCCTGCCCAGCTCACTGACATCATTCGCTCAGCTCCTGGCAACCACTGACGTCAGTGAGCTGGGTGGGACAGAGCGTCACAGGTTGCTAAGAGCTCTTAGCAAACCTGGGATGTTCTGGTTAGACAGGGGGCCACCTGCCTCCCCCTCATGTGACCCATTGAGATGCTACCTGAGGCAACCACTTCTGCCTGCCTCATTATAGGGACAGCCCTGGTGTGGTGTCAATAAACTGCTGTGCTCTGCAGACATGTACTTTAAGGTGCAGTAATAGTTACATAGTATTTGAGATTGAATAAAGACACATGTCCATCAAGTCCAACCTATTGTGTGTGTGTGTGTGTGTGTGTGTGTGTGTGTGTGTGTGTGTGTAAAGATCCCCGAGTCATCTCGTTTTTAGGAGTACTTGTACCCCTGTATATTACCGTTTCTCAGGAAATCGTCCAAAAGCTTCTTGAATTCGCTAGCTCCGCCCAATTGTTTATATTTTGCCGCCATCTGCCAGAATCCCATTCTGCGGTGGGAGTTGTCGTGAGCAGATGGGTCAGTGGGTGTCTGGTTCTTTTTTTGTTATTTTATACTTGTTTTTTATTTTCATCAAGTCGCCCTCCTCGTGGACAACGCTGGACCCCATGATTGACCCTAGGATTAGGTCCGTGGATCCATTTATTTTTTTTAAATAAAGAACTTGTCATAATCATGTCTTTTGGGGTTTCTTTCAATGAAAGGATTTTTTTCAAAAGTCTGGAGAATTAGTTTCCCTAGCGGCATACCCATTATTGTATAACCCATTTGCGTGTTTTTTGTCCCAAAGTGCATAACTTTGCATTTATCAACATTATGCGCTGTCAATGTCACTCTTACAGCTGTATGCTGTGCAAATGCATTACGAATCAGCTCTAAGTGTCTGAGATAGTTTAGATGATTATTAAAGTGACACTAAACTCAGGAGTTAAATCTTAAAAATACTTTCAAGTTCCTTAACTATTAACAAAATGTATCTTATTTGTGTATCACTCGGCTGTAGATCCTCAAATCATCTCTGAATTGGTGCTGACACTGTCCTTCCTTTTGGAGGGTGGCTACTTGTGTTCCCCATGGTCCCTGTGTGTGTTGTAAAGCAGTCACCGCTCCAAGCTCGCTACGAGGATGGACTACAATCTCATGTTTAGTTTACTAATTTGTATTTAATTTATAGTGGCTACTTTACAACACACACAAGGACTACGGGGAACAAAATGAGCCACCCTCCAGAAGGAAGGACAGTGTCAGCACCAATTCAGAGATGATTTGAGGATCTACAGCTGATACACAAATAAGATACAGTTTTGTTGATAGTTAAGGTACTTGAATGTATTTTTAAGATTTAACTCTTGAGTTTAGCATCACTTTAAGATGATAAAAGGGTGAGAAAAGCCCTTGGGTCCAGATATCTACCTCTGCGTCTAGGGCCCCTGCAAAAAGAAATCCACAGGTGCTCTGAGAGTAAAGAAGCAACAGCGACAAATAATGTTACTTTAATATAAGAATAGCATTTTTATGATTATAAAAAAAAGTTTTGACTACACCTATTAATAAAACGTATGTTACTATGACAATGATCATAGATAATCCTATTCTGGACTCGGCAATGACATGGTGTGATAGTAATGACAAGTAAATATAATGTATCAACTATAAGCACTGATGATCATTAAAATATAATATGTATACACTATTAAAAAAGCATTATTATTTATATCAGTACATTTATATTGCTAGAAACACACAGTACATACATATATTAGATATTATGTTTTGCTTCCCAAAAAAACAGACTGGATTCACACCTTTGTATTTTTTCCTGATGGAAATGGAATTGCATCAAATGCATGCAATGTGCATTGACATGTCTTGACATGCGTTATGGCATGTGTTATTATGCAATGTAAAGTGCATTGCAACACACCCTTACAATAATAAAAAATTAGGATGTTCAGATACCAAGTACCATACTCAGTACAAGTACAAGTACAGATACTTTTCCAGCTCCAGGATTAGACTAGAGAAAAATGAAAAAGTTAGGAGGCAGCTGTCATTTTTAAAGAGCATATGGAGCTCCTGGGATTTGTGTATTCCTGTTTTAATGTATGATTTTGTTTTTATAAATATCTATAAGGGAGGCACCGATACCATTTTTACAAGTACTAATACTTGTCCAAGACCTCACAGATACAAGTACTGATACTTTTTTGTTTAGTGTCATGTGACAGTTTTTCTAAAACAATACAGACTAATGATTTCAGGACAGTGGAGTGCCAGAGCCAGGTGCCAGCTCCAACTCTGGTGAAAATGCCAAGTCTCTGAACTGGTATCTGAACATCCCTAAAAAAAAAAATGCACGCTGATGCAGGTTGACATGCAGGTTGATGCACGTCCATGCTCATGAGGGAAAAACACAAAAGTTCTGAATCCAGACTACATGCCCACAATGGAAGAACTATTAAACTGGCCGGAGCACATACAACATTTCATCTTCTACTGCAAGTATGCAACATACCAGATCAAATCCATGCACTTAGCAAGAAGATTGGAAGTACAGCAAATCTGTGCTCTGACATTTTTGGGGTATAATGGAGTATATGAACAGAAAGGAATGCTCAGAATAATCCTGATCTAGAAATGAGAATGTGACAATTCTGTATTAAATCTGCAAAGCTCGGGCACTTCTACTAATACACAGCACCCACAGCAATCCACTCCCAGCATACTGCAGTCCTCTTTGTACAGATAGAAATCTATAAAGGACAACAAAGCGAGTGATCAATGTAGGATGGGGAGTGAATTGTGAGTATGGTAGTAGTAGGACAGTTGTATTATGGCATTATCATCACACATGACAGCTTCTGCAGAAGGGGGATCGTCAGGGAAGCGGTGATGGATGGGTTAACCCGCTGCTCCCCCATGTGATTAGCACTGGCAACAGGTATAGTGTAACACTTCCCATCATATAATGAAGGGATTAGAGCTGGACGTGACTACATGATGCATTTGCCTCTAATGGGTCGGCTTCGTCTAATCCGATGCATCAGCAATACATTGAGCCGACCTATGGCGATCATTGCACACACACATACAGTGAATGCGGTCACACGGTTTGCGTGGGCTGTGCATCGATCAGGGTGTAAACAAGGTGTCAGAGCCTCGGAACACCCCCTCCATCCATCTTCCCCCCCAGGCTCCCCCCCTCTTCCCATCCATTTCCCCACCATCAGCAACATCCTCATCCCGCTCCAGCACATCATCAGCCGCCTCTGGCTTCACACCCACCCCACCGCTGTCATCCCCATCCCTGCCTGGGCTACATCGTGATCCTGTCCGGATACTACAGAATAATCATCAGTCAGGGGTCACTCATCCATCATGTGTGCCGGGGTCCCCGTGTCACCATTGCTCCATCCTTCCGACAAGGTGTCACAGCTGTATGAGGCGTGCTGTGTCCCCTTTCCTTACCTGCGGGGCCATGGACTTGTCTGCGCTATACGATCACATCGCGCTGCCCCGGGCTGGGGACGCCGCTGCTGCCTTCAGTCTGCAGTGCGGGCAGCGCGCATGCGGAGCGCACAGGCTGTGCTGACATGCGGGCTGTATGCCATCCACTCCTGGGAGGAGGAGGAAGGGAGGGGGACAGCTGCCCGAGACTTAACCCTCACATGCCATTCCACACACACATATATGTGTATGACATATGAAACATCCTGCATGGCACACTGACTTCTTACACAGATGCCTGCTCTATATGAAATACATAGGCTTCCATTACGGACCTTGTTCTGAACATTCTGCTTGCCTGGCTGTAATATGTAACCATGGAAATATATAGGCTTCCATTACAGACCATGTTCTGAAAATGCTGCTTGCCTGGCTGTAATGGTGGAATTAGATAGGCTTCCATTACAGACCATGTTCTGAAAATTCTGGTTGCCTGGCTGTAATATGTAATCATGGAAATATATAGGATGCCATTACAGACCTTGTTCTGAAAATTCTGCTTGGCTGCCTCTAACTTGTACTAATGGAAATATATAGAGTTATAGACCTCATTCTGAAAAGGCTGGTTGCCCGGCTGTAATATGTAGTAATGGAAATATATAGGATGCCATTACAGACTTAAAAAGGCTGGTTGCCTGGCTGTAGCTTGCACTATTGGAAATATATAGGCTATCATTATATACCATGATGTGAAAATTCTGGTTGCCTGGCTTTAACTTGTACTAATGAAAATATATAGAGTTCCATTACAGATCTCATTCTGAAAATTCTGGTTGCCTGTCTGTAATTTCTATTAATGGAAAAATATAAGATGCCATTATAGACCTCTTTCTGAAAATTCTGGTTTCCTGGCTGTAACATGTACTAATGGAAATATACAGGCTTCCATTACAGACCGTGTTCTGAAAAGGCTGGTTGTCTAGCTGTAGCTTGCACTACTGGTAATATATATGATATCATCATATATGTCGGTGTCAAAATTCTGGTTGCCTGGCTGTAACCTGAACTAATGGAAATATATTGGATGCCATTATAGACTTCTTTCTGAAAATTCTGGTTTCCTGGCTGTAGCTTGCACTATTGTAAATATATAGACTGTCAGTGCAGACCTTGTTCTAAAAAAAGGTTAGTTACTTACCAGGCTGTTCCTGGCTTTTATAATTTCAGAGTCTATACCGCCACTAGTAAAGCCAGCCTACTGCTCTCGGTCTTTGACTCAGAATGTACTGACCCCACCATGAGCACGAGATCACCAGCATTTTTAGGAAAAGTCAGCATTGGAAGCTTTAATGTTCTTTTTACCATACAGGTTTCTTGTAACAGTATAGAAGGCTTCCTATTGGGAGCTGAGCATTAGTTGTATTGCATCCATGATGACAAGTGTGTCTCTCGGTGGTCAGTGGGTGAATGCCATAAAAACATAAGGGAAGAATTCTCTTCCAGTAATTATTTCTTTTTATACATTCTGCATTATACACACAGGTTCCATTTGTTGCTGAATCATCATTCAGAAGAGCATATCCTTCCAGCTTGCCATGCTCCATTCTGTTTTCTTATTTCAGTCAAAGTTATGATCAGTCAGTATCACAATTAATTACAACAAATCCTCATTCCATCAAATGTTTTTTGTGTGCCCTAACAGGCTGCATTGAAAGAAAACCCCAATCATTTGAGTATAAATCATTCTACAACCACAGGGGAAATGACCAAAAACGTTCCAGCCTCTTTCATCACTTGATTAAATATTGAACCGCCAAATGGAATCCTTCTTTTAGCTCAAATCAATTTATGATACATCTACTATTAATTATCAAACAGATTATATGCAATGCCCAGTCTGCCCCATGATAAAAAAAACAACAAAGCTTTATTAAACCAGTCGTATAAAGCTGAACTCCAGGCAGGAAGTGAAATAAACTTATAGAGAAACAATTTTACCTGACAATGGATTTCTGTTTGTCCAGTCCTGAAATGTACACAGCTCTGCACAGCCAGCCCAATGACCTCCCTTAGCTGTTATTGACCTCCTTTGTATTACTTATGTGAAGTAACACAGCTTGGCCACCTCTTTGCTTCCAGGTTGTGACTAGACAGTGAAAGAAAAGCAACAGACTGATGAGGTCTTCACTCTGCTCTCTTCTCCTGTCAGTGCATTTATATTATTAAATGGATAGATAAACAGTAGTAAACCTTCAAAAAGTCATGGTTTTACGTAGTGGCATAACAATACCTAGAGCATACCACATGTAACAATATCTACAGCAGTCCACATGGCTTCTATGGGACTTGGGAGTAAAAGAGGGACCCATTAGGGTGATTTTTAAGGCAATTTAAACAAATATGTGTGCATGTGAAGATTACACATATCCATCACTGTATTGCAGAGGTTACTGTTGACAATGGTCCCTATACCCCCTGAAACATTCCCATTCAAGAACATTAGGCATATAAGAGGAAACTTCAGAATCATTGTTTCTAGTCACAGACACCATTTGCAGGCTGTGCAGTAAGGAGAATTATAATATTGACTTTTGTCAAATGCTGGCGGTGATCCCAATGGGCCCACACACAGGTTGTATTTTGGCCGGGTTAGCAGGACCAGCATATGGCGTAGATTTATTGCCCTCAGAGCTTCTGTTCATCCTGGCCATCAATAAAATGAACCTTGTGTGTCTAACGCAGTCTTTCTCAGTCTGTACAAATCTCAGAGCGTTGCCATACCTAAAAGATGGCTGTTGTAGTCCTGCCACACCAAAAACGCAGAGTTTAAAGTTTGTATTAGAATTATACTGTAGAGTCATTTTGTACTTACAATTTTGTCATAATATAAATGATGGTCATTATTGCTGCTACAGCTCTTGTTTTATTTTTACTGACTTGCAGGACTTGCTTGCTGAGATGGTAAAGAGGTGGGAGGACTTAAAATTTAAAGAGAGGCCCTGAGATGTCAGATGCGACAAAAATAAACTTGTGAGCTACTGAGGACAGATTGGTTAGCTGAAAAATGAAATTTAAAGGTGGGTTCCCTGCAGTGATGCCCCCCTCTTCCCTAACAATGTCTGTCCACAGCACCAGTACATTGTAGTAGTCTACTAACTGTGCTGATAGCTCTCCTGCTGCCTGTCCTTGATTTAGATATACTTTTTTACGTTAGGACAGCAGGGAAGTTGCCGGGAAAGTGAGCATCAAGATATTGCTATAGGGCCCCATAATCTGTATGAGCAGCCAGTTTAAGTAAACTAAACAACAATTATTGTATAACCTATGTGCCACTTCATTTGTTGCATGCAGGGGCATATCCACAGCAAGGGGCATATCCCCGGGCAGCACTTTGCAGAGGGGCGGCAAAATCCTCCCCAATATCCTTGCGGCAAACCAGGCCGCACAGAATCAGGCAGCCTCTGCTGCCTAATCAGGCAAATTAGGTGGCCGCTCATTGGGCCAGGCATTGTAGGGGATTACACAGGGTGAAGAGGAAATACAAAACACAGAAGTTTTCTGTACAGTAACATGACTACTAAGCTTTGATCTTTCACTCCCTGTGGTACGGCTGCTGCAACTGGTGGGGGGAACTCTCCCTCCCTCTGACAATGCTCTATGGCATTCATCTCGGTTGTCAATCCTCCACTGAACACAATGGAGCCAGAGGTTGTGCTGTCATGTGACCACATAGAAAAAAATGCTAAAAACTGTTTTTAACCTGCGATTTTGTTATAATAATGTACAGTATGCAGGGTCATGGGGGAGGAGGGTAGGGAACATGGTTTATTACCTACCCTTTCCTTCTACGTTAATATTAATCACCTTTTGTTTCACATGAAATGAATTTACCTGATTTAAACTGACGGTTTAAGTAATTGGGCTTTAAGAAATATAAAGAATACTATATAAAATACTATATAAAATAAAACTTTAATAGTAGAACGGGTCAATAATTGTAGACTATAGCAAGAGTGGTACGGTAGTATTGATTGCCCTAACCACACCCTAAATCTTAAATAAGATATTAATAATATCAGCTGTGGGGGGACAAAGCTAGGAACTGCATTAGGGCCATGTCCCACCTGTTGTCCTTAGACAGGGGTAGGCAATTTCGGAATTCAAGCTGTTGTGGAACTACAGGTCCCATGTCCCACATCTATACATCACAAAAGGGTGGGGAATGCCCCTGACGCAACTACCACCATTGTTGTGGGCTGGGAGGTCGGAGTGGCAGTCACAGTTTTGAGCGGCCTTGGGCAAACTCAGGCAAACTGAGTCCACACCAACCCCAGGCTGATCTCTAACAAGAGCAATTCAAACCACAAGACGTCCACTCAATGCTAAAACACTAGATCTAGGTGGACTTAGCCGTTGAAGCATTCAACTCCTATCTTGTTAATAATCCTTTATCCCTGGTGATTCCCTGTGTGTAGCATAGATGTCAGACTTGGCAGATTTATTTTCAATGCTGCTGATCAAACAATTAGTTATGAGACAAATCCCAAAAGAAGATTAGACACCAGATGTCATGAGACAAATGTATACATAACTCTGATGTTCTGTGCCAGGCAGTCCACAGAAATGGCTTATCCCGTGCTCATAGCAGTGGGAGGGTTATTGGTAATTACTACAGAAGGCCAGGAATTCAGCAGTTACTGAGCTAAACGGTCATCATGCCTCCCCATCACTTTCTGACACGGGATGGTATAATATGGAGAGAGGTTTCAGTGAACAGTATACAAGAGTTTTCACTGGAGCTATAAGCCTCAAATTACCCAGTTTAATGTTTAGTACATTTTGTCACTTTTGTTTTTAATTTTGGGAAATGAAAACTTTGACTAGGTATGGTAATAAATGTGTAACCGGGTGGGGAATTCATCATTAAAGGGCAGCCATAGCGGGCGTTCCCAAAGGCTGTGTCTGATTTCTCTGCCCACGGATGCAGCAAAGTCTGTGTGATCTTTTTATGATATAACAAATTCCTCCTCCCTCTGCTTTTCATTTGAAATGTGTTTGATGTAAGTGCGCTAGATGTATTACTGGACTGTCATTCAGGCTGCAGTAAGAATAAAACTTTTGTGGTAGTTGTTCTTCTCTATTTGATGCTGTTTCATAAAATACTTATCAGTACAGAAATGTACCTTTGCAAAATCACCTATACCTAAGCCAAGCCACAAGAAAGAAAAGAAATCATTCATTGAATTACAGCTTGGCCCATTTGGCCTATTTCAGCATTCTTGCATAATAAAATGTAATTAGGACTTGGGGGAAAAATACTCCCTGGAAATTGTGCATACCTTTAGAGACATCAGCCTGGCAGACTGATTTCCAGTATGGTATGTGGTGGTGGATATGTATAAAGCAATCGGAAAATGGGAGTGGTAATAAATATATAATACATGTAGTTTGGTTGTTTATTACTGATGGAAAAGTAACAATCCATTATATACTTATTAAAGTATCTAATTCATAACAATAAACTTCTCCTATTTACTCCATTTTGAACTGTTAAAATTACAGTTAAAGCATTGTGTTATATCTGATTTATAAGTGCAATATATACCTGTTGATCATGTTAGAAATTTAAAACTGTCCTGTGCACATTTTCTTTGCTATCTGAAAGAGTCTATTTAGTTCTATTAGGTTTTTTTTCCAGCACTGCAAGTAAATTACTGCCTATGAAGGCAGTGGAATAAACTGAGTAGCTTAGCAAATGAAAACTGGGCAGGGCTGACACCACAGTCTGCAAACGTTCTGTGTTGTAGGGCCACAATAGTAAAGTAAGAGCTGAGTACATTTCTGGCAGATCACCAGGTATTTGTCTGTACTTCCATAGTCTTCAAAGGGGAAAAAACACAATGAAATGTGTATGCATTGCAGAGTTATACTGCACGTCTTTTTATTGTGTTTTGACATATGCTTCAAAGATGCTTTAAAGAGTAGGCAGAGTATAAGTGTATGTACAGAAAGTAATGTGAAAGCAGAGGCACACACACCACACAGCTGGACACATTGTACATAGCACACATGGCAGTACACATGATGTTCTCACTGTTCTCACATTGTGAACAGCTTAAGACAAATACTACTGTGATGTCACCAATATTCCAATGAGGCACCTCGTGAATAACTGTCTACAATGAAATAGAAAGAGGAAATCTGGTCTCCATGGATCAATTATGCAAATGCAGACATCAGCAATTTGGAATTCACATATTTACACAACGGATGACAAGCATCCTTTCTTTGGATTCCTTCTAGGAGTTTGTCATGGCCACCACCTAAAACTCTGAAACATGCTGTGGCATTGTGAGGCAATACCACGGTGTTAGGTGGCCTCAAAGTCACCCAGGGTTCTCAGCCAGAGGGGCTGAGTGGCTCCAGGAAGACATTACTGGTACCAGGAGAGAACTCCCTTTTCAGTTCTTTCTGGGTTTTCTGGATCAAGGTTGGGATCCTGGAGCCAGGAGATTTCTTAGAGCTCTGGGTGGGAAGAAATCTCCATTCCTGGGACCATGCTTTGGTGGTGACCAGCACCTGATTGTGCAGCTGTTTACATCCCTAATGAAGTGTGTGCTGGGATGTGTTCAGGGCCCCACCTGTGAGTCAGGAGAGCTCCACCCCGGAGTCAGTGTGGAGGCCAGGGCAGCAGGGAGCTGCGGGTTTGTGAACCATATTGAGAGGATTGGCATGTTATTGCTGTTGTCTGGAGGAACCAGACAGTGGCCCTAAAGATTGAGGCCGGAGCAGCAGTGCTGCGAGAGAGACTTGTTAAAAGACTGGGACACCTTGAGTGTACGTGACAACTCGAGGATTGGTGAGCCCCTATCTGTTATGCTACAGCAAGCTATTTATGTTGGATTTCGTGTTATCTATCGTTTTGAAAGCAAATAAACTGCATTGTACTTGCACCTCCGGTCTTCAGTGGAGTGTCCTTGTTACAATGCGTAAATGCTTCTTTATCCTAATTCTCCCTTTCCTTCCCTACTATTCTTCTAATTTCTCTTCTAATTTATTAGTCAGATAGTATTACACACATTAACAGAAACTTCCCAAATTAAACACTGTACAAAGCCATCTCCCAACAAGTATTGTTAAATATGGTTCTCTGCCCTAAAACATACTGTATATACAATATTATCCAAAATAATAATACATCCGCAAGAGATAAAAAAAAATCCATTAGAAATTAAACTTGAATTTGTAGTTATAATTCCATCCAGTTTTCAGTGGTATCAGTGTTACTAACGGTATCAGAAGAAATGTTGTTGTCTAAATGGTACAATATGTAATCTGTTTACATTTTATAAACCTCCAAAAAATAGTCTTTCTTGTACTGTTTGACCAGTATTGGTTGTGCTTTCCAATTGAAGTAGACGATATAAAGCTCTGAACATTATGGGCAGAGTCTGCACAGAGCCAGGCAGGTGCACTTTTGATAGCCGTGCCAACTTTGTAAGTGTATTGTAAAGTACTGGGCCTTGAGATGGGGTTATTCCTTTAAAAATTCCTATAGACCCCATTACCCCCTCCCATTTCATTTTCTGTAAAGGAAAAAGACTGGAAGTAGGCCTGCCAACCATTTACACTTTTTAAAAGTAAATGTCGTGCATAAGAGCAGCCTTTAAAATGTTCCTGTTGTTAGTTATTAACCAGGAATGCCTGTTCTGTGTGCCTGTCTGATCCTGCTCTCACTGTGCTACCAAGGGCCAAATACCTGCCACCTCGGAGGGTGACTTGGCCAATTGCCGCCACCCTTGCCACCTGAAAGTATCTTTGTTGTCAGTAATTGAAGTGTTGGTGGAACTCTGAACACTAGTGTAAACAACAATCCGACGAATGTAGTGAGCAGAACACTGTAAAACAGGTAAACCCCAAAAAAAGATCACTGTAGTAGTGATGCAAAAAACACAGTCAAGAAGTGCGAGTACAGATTAGGTTTCATTTGCCCAGCTGATTTTTCTCTGCCAAAATGATACTCATAGGAGTAGCTGTCTGACCAGCACCCGGAGCATACCTTCACAAACATTGGATTGGAGTCTTTTGAAACACTTTATCCAATATTGTGTACTACCTAGTCTAATATTCTGCAACTACAAGCCCTGATGAAGCGGGACTGGCGAGCTCCTGAAACGCATTGGCTACTCATGTGGCTCTTACCTTGGCAAATAGAAATCAACTGAATCTATTAAACGTAGTTGTCACTCTCACTTTTTGACTGTCTTATTTGCATTGGTTATCAGCAAGGGCTCTTGTTTTGGACAGGAGTATAGTAGATTGGTGTGACTTAACTACGAATGCAGGGGTTAGGCTTAATGTCATGGAAGTTGAGCTTTAAGTAACAAAATTAACCAGCATTGTAGGTTAGTATTATTTCTACTGAAAGCACAGACATAGGAGCACAGAAATAGGAGGAGGGGTTCACTGATACCCTAAAACACCATTGTCACACTATATTTCCCTAAAACTGACCCTACTTTGCTGTGACCTAACTTTTGCCTCATCCTGGTTGTCTTATTTCTCACTTCTCTTACAATCACTCCTACCCATACTTAATTTGCTTGTTAACTCAATGCTTCTCACAGGTTGAATGCAGTTTTACAGAATGTGATCGTGCATGGCCAGACTCAGCAAACTCCTGGGTTTGAGGAAAACACAGAATCTCATGAGATGTAGGCTTTATCAAATGGTTTGAACCTAGAATCATCCAGCGACACTTACTGCCTGTGTATACTGCCTGTATATGACGCAGTTTCCTATATCGTGACTCTGCCATACCTCTAAATGCAAAAGTGACCTATTTGTTGCACAATTATCAGTATACCTATTTCCTGTCCACATACCAAATTGGTTCTGCATGCCATGGGAGTCACATTAGAAGAAGAGATGTACCTTTTTCTATTTTAGAAATTCTTCATGGTATGCATGTTTAGAAACAGCCTGATTACTGGTATTTTTGCCTTCCAATGAAAAAGTACAATATATATTATTGTGTAGCAAAATCTCATCATTGTATGTCTATATGTTTTTGCATCACAATATTGTAATCCCTAACGTCGGATGATGCAAAGTTAGATAAAGTAAACATTAATTTCCCTGTACAGATTACATAGTTCCGTGGGGAATCTGGCCCTCATCTACTAAATTGCAGGCTGACTTGTGTTACTGTTACAGCTCTTCTATTTCCATCGTTACATCGTTATTACCAGTCACTGATTGCTCTCCATAATAAGTGTTCAGAAGGTGACTGCACTCCAGGAGACAATTATGAGATATTTATACCTTAAGGTGGACTTGCAATCAGATTTTTTTTTTTTTAAGCCAAACTCTGGGAAAAATGATAAGTTACACAATGCACTGGATGGGGAAGTTATTTGTAGCCACCCTGACTTAAGCAGGAGTGTGCATTTAAATTTAGAGGCTGTCAGACTGTAGTCAGTCTGATTTGGATTGATAGTTTAGCTTTCTGCAATCTCTTCTAAGCTCTGGTGATTGTTTGCCTCTGCCTGGTGCTGGGGGCAGTGTACCTTGGCAATAGTGTGGGAAGCTGCACTAATCAGAGTCAGCAATGCTTGTACCTCCCTGGCAAATCACTAGGTTTGTTCCCAGTGGTGGAAGCTGAGAGAGGCTATAAATGTTTAGGAGTGACCTTGGGAAGTCAGTGAGTCTCCCCCTGGGCTACAGCCTAGGTGACGGATTTCGTAGAGTGACTGGTCCTCCTAGGACGGCTGCCTAGGGAGGGGAACATATGCTTAGACTGGGGTCTAGTCAGTGAGACTTGAGAATAGAAATGATATGGAGAAGCTTCAGCATGCATAAGGAGCTTTGGAAGTTGGTCCTCTACTAAAGTATGGAGAATTCCTTATGGAATGTACTGGTAGCTTTAACACCAAATATTTTTCAACCAAAAGCTAAAGTCACAGATTGCCAGGTTAAAAACACTCAAAAACAACAAAGATGCGATTGCCCATACAACAATCCTTCCTCCTTTCCAAAGTAGTTGCCAGCAGGTATAGAAGATTAACATCCAACATTAACAACTGGAAAGTACAAACAATCCTTCCTTTAGTTCTCCTGATATGAACTCTGTGTTGTTGAGTGTCTCGTAAATGACATCACCGTGTAGCCACCCACCGACACGTTTCCTCGTGTGACTTGGGTTGGGTTGAGCCTGACCCAGAATAAGTCACATGATAAAACGCTTCAGTGGGCGGCTCACAATCTTTGTTGTTTGTGATTGTTTTTAACTGTTTTTACGCTATGGATGTTTTTTAATGTTTCATGAGAGTGTTGGTGGTTATAAGAGGAGATGAGGAGTGTGGATATGAGAGGAATGGAGCCTTGTTGGAGGAATACTCTTTATTAATTTGAGTGCTATATGAGCATTGTTTATCTAATGGGCCATCAAATTTGGTAATTGTGGTCTATGCTGTTCGATAGCACACAGATTGGGAAGAGGTGCCACTTGAGAACATTTTATACACACCTCTATCAAGAGACTTTTTTCTGCACCTTATTTTTGCACGTTATTAACCACTGGATGCACTGATGGACTTTGTTTCTTCAAATTGATTGTCGAGAGAGTTATATTCTTTGCACTACATAAAATTTATAAGGTAATTTATAGAGTTTAGAGTACTGGCAGTACTCCTGGACCCGCTCCTTCATCTTCCTGGTCAACATGCTGTGAAATGTATTGGTGTGTGTGACTTTCATCCTGATGCACTGGCAGTTTATGCGTCGGGCCTCCCTGGGAAACCGGCACCCAAATCTCTGACTTCAGGCAGCGGAGAAGCATCCGCAGGACTCCAGGGCTGAGATCCAGATACTCATCGTGCTCATCGGCAGCTCCATGGTGGTGAGTCAGGGTAAGTGCAGCCTATAAGCTCCGTGCGGGGTTACGTATCTAGAGGCGGGCAAGCTACAGAGCCCAGCAGCCAAGGCAGAAGATTGGTAACTGCAGAATTAGAGGGCCCAGCATATTAAGGCAGAAGATTGGTGTTGTAGCTGCAGAACTAGAGACTAGCACAGCGTGGCAGGGCAGGAGAGAATGGGTATTGTAGCTGCAGAACTAGGGAGCCCATTAAGCCAGGAATGGAGAAGGTGGCTATTGCAAAGGTAGAACTAGAGCCTCATGCTACGTTGATAGCCGCAACCTGTCAGAATCTAGATACACCGTGCACGCTGAATCCCGCGACTGACAGGTTATGCAAAATGCGTTAAACAGGAAGAGGTGGGACTAATTTAGATAAGGGATGGGGGGTGCTCAGGTTTAGTCTTGCCTAGGGTTGCACAAAACCAAAATACACCACTGCACAGATTGACTTGTTCGACTGGAGAGAAGGTCCTTTTAAACTTTGAGGGTGACATGGGAAAAACACCAATTCTGTAAACTGCATGCTTAGGAAATGCCTGTAAGCTGTATGTGGTGGTATGAAACAGTATGACTGTCATGGACAAAGTCAGTGACACCATATCCTGGTATCACATATTTTACATATGTAATTGATTTTTTTCAACTTTTACATTTATCTTGGCTTAGATACAGCAGCAGCTCCCCAATCTGTTCCTTGTCACCTTGAAAAAAATGGCTTCCTAGGTAGTTTTGGCTGCAACACCTGATTTTTTTACAGTGTACGTGGCCAGTCATATAGGCACAAAGTGACAAGACGTACACTGTACGTCTCCCGTCACGAAGGGGTTAAAGTGACACAAAAATTAGGAGTTAAATCTTACAAATACATTCAAGTACCCTATTAACAATTATGTATTTTATTTGTGTATCACTCGGCTGTAAATCCTTAATAGGAGAACTATGAGGTGAGTGCTTTTCATTCACCTCATAGTTCTAGCCGACCTGTGACAATGAGACTGTCACAAGTCGGCTCAGTAGATCGGGAGGTGAGCGAACACATACCGGCGTTTGCTCACCTCTCAATCCTGTCACAGCTCTCTGCCGTGACAGGGGAGGGGCTGGATTCCCCCCTCCACTGCTCCGATCCGCCAGCGCTGACTGGCGGATCGGACGGGGGAGGGGGTGGGAACAGCTGGCTCTGCCTCTAGATAGGCAGAGCCAGCTGTCACTCACGCAACTGGGCAGATCCAGACATAATTGTCGGAATCCGCTTCAGCTGCGGCGCCTCAGTATACCGCGAGCAGTAGCTTGCGGTATACTGTGGCGTCTCAGTATACCGCGAGCAGTAGCTCGCGGTATACTGAGCTTAGGGTGACGGGAGGACGCTAGTTTGTGTCCTCCCGTTACCCTAAGGAGAACTATGGGGAAAAGCCTTAACCCCATAGTTCTCCTTTAAATCGTCTCTGAATTGGTGCTGACACTGTCCTTCCTTCTGGAGGGGGGGGGGGCTACTTTTGTTCCCCACATGGTACCTGTGTGTGTTGTAAAGTAGCCACTGCTCCAAGCTCACTCCTGTGATGCACTACAATCTCATGTTTAATGACTAGTTTGTATTGACATTAGACATGTGCGAAAGTTTTGTTCTGAATTTTAAATTTGTACGAATATCTGTAAATTCGGACCTTCGGATGCATCTGAAATTTCGAATGACAGAAATAACTAATCCGAACTAATTTGAATGTTTGATAACAAAATTCAGATATACAGGCCCGCTATTAGAAATTATGGAGCCCCATACAGCCTACATACAACCCATACAGGCTGTAAAAGCGAGGTAACAAAACATCCGAAACAAAACTAAGCTAATTCTTTACCGGCTTACATGTCTAATTGAGATTGTAGTCCATCATGGGAGTGAGTTTGGAGCGGTGGCAACTTTGCAACAAACAGGTACCATGGGGGGTGTCAGCACCAATTCAGAGATAAATTGAGGATCTACACAGATGGGATCTGTGGGAGGCATAAGGATTTGACTGGCTGCGCAGGCATAGAATCCTTTCTGGACTTCTGCTTCTTATTGAGAAGAAACTTAATGGATAGCCCAGAGCAATGATGCTGCAACCCATAACAAGCAGAAGTCACACGTTAGCTGGCTTCAGCAAGCTGAAATGTATTTTTTATTTATTTATTACAGGTATTAATATAGCGCCAACCATTTTATGCAGCACTTCTACATAATGCACATTCACATCAGTCTCTGCCCTCCAGAAGCTTACAATCTCAGGTCCCTATTGTACACACATACAACACGAATTTAGACAGGAGCCAATTAACCTTCCAGCACGTCTTTGAAGATTTGATTGGCTGCTGTTAGTTTCCTCTCTATGCACATTTTTATTACCATTTCTACTTTTTATAAAATAAGCCTAGAAGTGCATCAAACCGAATCTCACCAGCAGAAGCTACTGGAGCATTCTCTGACCAGTCGATTGGTTGCTATAGTGATGTTACACCAGAGTAGGAAAGGCTGCAAGACTTTATGAAACACTGTCTAGGTTTTAAAGTTTTGATTAGCTCTAAACATATTGCATAACTGCCCACACAATCTAATCAATTTAATACAGTTTTCCCAATATTTTTTGTACAATATACATATATTTTTTTAGCATTTAACCCAAACTTTTTAGATAGAAAGTGTAGACTGGTAACACACTAAAGCTCAACAATGGAAAAGAAAGTTAGCATATTGCACAGTCAGATTGCAACACTTCAGTCTGGAATGCCAGGACTTATAGATTCCATAATTTTTAGGTCCAAACTGGGTTATTTACTGAGGTAAAGTGAAAGGCATTGTGCAGTAAGCCATACATGCCAATCGGTATTTGTTTTCTGATTAATTGACTATACTCGCTGATTACAATAATTAGAATCTGATTGGTTAAAGCTGAACTCTAGACAGATATAAAAGACAAAAATGAATGCAGCTCATCATCATGAAACTTCTATACATCAGAGTCCCCCTCCTTCCCCTTTACATCAACAGTACCCCCACTAAATCCGATTGCTCCCCTTCACATCAGGAGCCCTCTATACATCGGATTCCTACCTTCACATCAGGATTCCCCCATACATCAGGATTCCCCCTATACATCAGATTCACATCTTTACATCAGGAGTTCCCCCTATACATCACATTCACACCTTTACATCAGGAGCACTCAATACATTAGATTCCCACCTTCACATCAGGATTGCCCCTATATATGGGATATACATCAGATTTGCATCTTTACATCAGGACTTCCCCCTATACATCACATTCCCACCTTCACATCAGGAGCCCTCTATACATTGGATTCCCACCATCACATCAGGATTGCCCCCCTATACATGGGATTCCCACCTTCACATCAGGATTGCCCCTATACATGGGACTCCCACCTTCACATCAGAAGTCCCCCTATAAATCGGATTCCCACCTTCACATCAGGAGCTCTCTATACATTGGATTCCCACCTTCACATCAGGATTGCCCCTATACATGGGATTCCCACCTTCACATCAGGATTGCCCCTAAACATGGGATTCCCATCTTCATATCAGAAGTCCCCCTATACATCAGATTCCCACCTTCAGATCTGGAGCCCTCTATACATTGGATTCCCACCTTCACATCGATTTATAGGGGGGCTTCTGATGTGAAGGTGGGAATCCGATTTATAGGGGGACTTCTGGATTCCCACCTTCACATCAGGAGCCCTCTATACATTGGAATCCCACCTTGAAACCAGAAGTCCCCCTATATATAAGATTCCCACCTTCACATCAGAGTCCCCTCCATTCAGGAGACCCCCTAGAGTCCTCCCCTTCATTAATTATTACATAATTAAATACAAGCAATACCTGATTTTTTCTTACAGCCCCCTGTACAGGAGGATAAGCAAAAAATCAGGTGTTAGCATTTGGCGTTACATTGATCTCTACGACTGACGGCCGCAGTCATTTGAAACTCGGTGTAGTCGATTTCCGTGACCTCACCTGACTCCTACCCCCTTCCCTTCGTTAGCTGACGGAGCCACTTGGGGCAGTGATCTGTCGACACTTATCGAGTTCTGCGACCGCCTGACTTCTGGTTTCGTTACAACTAAGAGGTTTGCCCAAGAAACTTGTTCTGCGCGAGCGCCAGCCAAGGCATTGCCCTATATACATACAGCACAGCAATGAAGTAATAAAATGAACTAAGATCACACTAATCCAGCACGTTATTATTTTGAGTTGCCCCACTCAAGCGGCGGCCATATTGAGTGGGGCACGTGAGATTAATAACGTGCTGGATTAGTGTGATCCTAGTTCATTGTATTACTTCATTGCTGTGCTGTATGTGTATAGGCCAATGTAGTTGGATCTGTATGTGCGTTATAATTCATCGAAATTAATCGATTAAAAAATATTGGATTAATCGAACATGAACATTTTAATCAGTAACAGCCCAATTCATTTACAATATTTTTACCTACTAAAATAGCAATAGCAAAAAGTGGAAAAAAACTGTATTTATAGATTTTTTAAAATACAAATAAATTGTATTTTGGTCAATGATCAGCTCGGGTGTACTGTAAACGATATGCAGATGCAATTTGAAAAAACCTGGCATCTGTACATCCATTATTGTTCATTGGCTCCTTGAGGCTCGGGAGGAAAGACTACTTTACAACTACTCTGCTTTTCCCCCTTTCCTTTAACCTTTTCTCCCTCTTGACTTTTTCTCTTTCTTTGTACAGGAAAAACTGTTACCTTCATATTATGTGCTTCAACCACTGATAATGTTCTCTTTGTTTATATGGACTTGTGTGTCGTATAGATTCGGAGACCAGACACTCGGTGTGTAAAATAAGACAAAAACTCAGGTACCATGAAAAGTGCATTGTACTGGTATACTAAAATAACAGAATACTGAATATAAAATGCTGGTACTAGTGTCTTGTAACTTTGTACATTTGCAAATGAAAATAAAAGAAACCACAATATACAGATTGAATATAAACTTTTGAGCCCCATTCACAGACGATCCATTGCGATTTGTTGCAATCTGTTTTTCAATGGATATCAATGGATGCCAAGGTAAGGGAACCCAAAAAATGAATGGATGTGAATGGAACCAGTTCACACCGCTCCATTTCACTGCATTGTGTTACTTTGCGCTGAGAGTAACGTAACGCGATGCAGCGGTGTGAACTAGCCCCTTTTACACCCATTCATTTTTTTATGCTCTTACGTTAGCATCCATTGAAAAACGGATCAGAACGCAATGGATCGCAATAGATCTGAAGGAAATCGGAAGGTACCATCGCAAGTCAACAGACCCTCTATTGACTTACAATTACCTTCCGTTTTTTATTATGAACGGGCCTTTAATATTTTCCCATAGTCTTAACAAAACCTTACCCTTAAGTTTCCCTAAAAATAAAACAGACTGCAGCGGTTAGGTTAGATTGTTAGTTAGGTAGCTGATTAAGAATCCTCAAATCTGAGATGAGCTGGGTGACAGTAAGACAGCAGCTGTAGGAGTTCATGTCACAGCTGTGAGGTGAACAAAGCAGTAGGGAAACGAGAGAAGCAAAGAAAGAAAAAAAAAGTAAAAAGAGAGAAACAGGAATTGATAGGCACAGCCCATTTGCTGTAGAGGAGAAATAACAGCAGGATGTATTTAGATGAGATAGACTCCAACCTGAGCTGCCTAAATATCTTATTTATTTATTATTGGTATTTATAGTATATAGTGCTGACAATTTACACATTGCTTTACATCCTGCACATTCACATCAGTCCCTTTTCTCAAGCAGCTTACAATTTAAGGTTCCTATTTCACATACATGCATACACATACTAGGAACAATTTAGACAAGAATTATTTAACCTAACAGAATATCTTTGGAATGTGGGAGCAGTGGCGGACCTACCGCCCGTGCATCCGGTGCCGCCGCACCAGGGCCTAGCACAGACCCTTTGTGACCTGTGAGGAGCCAGCAAACAGAGTCCGCCGCCAGGAAAAAGCTAGAAGACCAGCCAGAAGAGGTAAGGGTAAATAATTCATTAAAATAATTATTCTTTGTAGCCTAATGTTGTATAAAGTATTACTTTATATAACATTAGGCTACAAAGAATAATTATTAAAAGTACTGCTGGTATTTGTAGTGCTCTATAGCAGGTGCCATTCTATACCTACACCCTCTATAGAGTACTACAAATCTCAGCAGTACTTTATATAGAAATGCTGTTGTTGTATAAAGTATTGCTGTGATGTGTAGTCCTCCATAGCGTGTATGTGCCATTCTGCATTGCTGTATATTTTAGAGGTGCACCGAAATGGAAATTTCGAAACTGAAATAAAAAAAATGTTAGGCCAAAACTGAAACCAAAAAGTTTTTTATTTTAATTTTTTCAAATATTTTTTATTTCTGCTTTTCAATGGCAAAATTTCTTTTTTTTTTTTTCTATTCTGACATCGCTCTTGTCAGAATAAAGAAAAGAAAAAGAAAAAACGGTGTTTCTCTCCTGGGTGGCCGGGAGCGGGAGGCACCTAGTGAATAGACCCGTGTGTTTACTATAACCACAATCATGAATGAACAGGAGGTGATGTATATCACTCCCATTCATTCATAATTGAGGCTATAGTAACCATACTCTGTCCTCAATTATCTACAAACCCTCAGCGATCACTGACTGCTTGTACTAGCTCTCCATCGCTGGCTGTCTCCGGGCCACAACGCTCTGCCGTACTGTGACAGGAGGTTGAGCGGTGTGGGAAGAGAGACGCCGGTCGCTCACAACGCTTTCCTCCCGCAGCGCTCGGCCGGCTGTCACACTTTCTCTCCTTCCCGTTGGGAAACAGAGTAGCGCCCAGCGGGGAGGAAAGAAAGCAGGGATGCGACTCTGTATCAGCAGAAAAATGGCACTTTTAGCCAAAAATTCAATTTTCGGCCAATATGTTTTAGCGGCCGATATATCGGTGCATCTCTAGTAAATATGGATGCACCCATGTCCAAAACTAGGGGGGGAGGTTTCAGGGGAGGCATGTTCCCCAGGCGCTGCATTATGGGTGGGTGCCACCAGCAGGGTAACTACCGCAGGAGCCTGGGGTAGAGGGGCCAGGACTGGATCAAACTGTGCTCCCCGCCACCCACCCCAGCCTTATGCAATGGGGCAGACCTACCGCCTGTTCAGCCGGTGCCTGAGCCTGGGTCCCCTGCGCAGAGATGATGGATCATCCGTTCATCCGACCCTCCTGCCGCAGAGATGAGGGGGCCGCCCGATGCAGATCTCAACATCCGACACTCATGGCACTGAAATGGGGGGGTACCACTGGATACCGAACCGGGCATGGAGAGCGCTGTGTTTGTGGGTTTTTTTTTGGGGGGGGGGGATCTTGCACCAGGGCCCTTTGTTCCTTAGGTTTGCCACTGTGTGGGAGGAAACCAGAGCACCCATGCGAGCACAAGGAGAACATGCAAACTCCATGCAGATAGTGTCCTGATCAAGATTCAAACTGGGGACCCCCGGTGCTGCAAGGCAAATATAACAAACAAGTGACAATGACACATTGTGATGGTTGACCTAAACTGATAAACTGAAACAACTGTGTAGAGCAAATCTTGCACCATAGCATAAAAAAGACTATAATGGCATGACACAAGGTGATTATCCTGCATCAGCAAGGTTTCTTCCAGAAGACAGGTGTTTCCAGATGTGCTACCCAAGATCTTCTACAGAAGCACAAGTCAACCAAGCTGGGGACCAGCAAAACAACAGCTTTGAAACTGGGTGTAGCAAATGAGTAATGCATCCAGCTTACTTCCCCTTTAGGGCTTCTAACTCTCACAGGGAACTTTGAAAATCTTGCAACATGGCAAAAGTGAGCATAGCATCATTATGTGATCATCCTGAATCCAGGGGTTCTTTCATAAGACAGGTGTTTCCAGATGTGCTGCCCAAGATCTCTGTACAAACACAAGCTAACAAATTTGGGGATCAGCTGGCCACAGAAACTGGGTGAAGCAGATGAGTAATATATCAAGCTCACTTCTCCTCTATACCAAAAAGGTTTTGCAGATCTATCAGTACAGAAGTAGGATAAACCACCCTGCTACACCAGTGTACAGCCCAGAGCACTCTTACTAGAATACTCAAAATACATCTTCATGAAAGAGTTAGGATTAAAAAGCTATTCATCTGTGGGAGAAACTACACTAAATGATTCACCTACTTTGGCTTTGAAACCCTAAGCATTTTTGCACAGTACTACCCACATACCACCCAACTGTCCCTCATTTGAAACCAAAATCCTCAGTTGTCCCTCTTTTTGGTCTGATGTACTGATATATATGGAAATGTACTATTTAACTACCAAAAGTGATATTGTGCACTACAACCTTTATTGTATCTCTTAATTACGTTGTTTTCTATTTTTAAAAAAACAGTAATGGCAAAAAAAAAAGAATTCTGAGTCTAAACTATAATTTTTGACATATAAATTCGTATTGAGCCACATTACTGGGAGCATTGACTTCACTTTTAGTATGTGAAACCAAACTTCAACACTAGAGAGCAGCAAACCTTCATCTATTTCTATTCCTGAAGTTTACAAGTCTGTTCACTGTAGCCAAGTCACAATTAAATACTGTAGTCATACATTTCAAGGAAATGAGGATGTGTAGCCTGGTTCCTGGGACATAATTGTTTTCATAGAATTTCTCTAATAAGCAATTTATTGTCTCCTTTTCTTTGCCCTTGTGTATTAAAGTAGTTCAAATGACCTAAACATATACAATATACAGTAGCTATATCATATAATAAAATCTGTAAGTCAAAACAAAAACTGAGGGAAGAAATTCTGGCTTCTGTTGGCAAGTAGTCACATGACGGAGGCATTGGACATGTGATCGATGCAGATAGAAAAGCTCAGGAGGAGCTGAGGGGGGCCTAGATAACTGTTTTTTAAAATTACAAATTGCTAATTATCTTTTCCTTATGAATTCAGCCAGACTGTTAAAATGAATTACATCTACAGATCAGATGGACAGTTTGTTGGGTGGGGCTACAGGTGACATTAAAAAATAAATCAAGGGAAAATTAAATGTCCTAAAGATTATCTTAGGAAATCAGAAGATAAGACTGCAGTAATAGGGAGTAGGACATAGCAGTCATTAAGGGATGAAACACACTGTTGTGATCAGGTGTGCTGTGGTAATGCATCAACTTGTATTTTACCCCAAAGCTTGTTATGTGTGTTAAGTGTGTAGTGGTCCCATCCATTTTGAATGGCACTCCAACACACTAAGGCAACACAACTCAGACACACATGTGTGTTGCAGCACCAGGTGTAATGATGCACGGCATCAAAACAAATTCTGCATGTCCATTTTTGATCCGTTCACCTGTGCACAGGAACAGAGAAGTGCAAATCTAGGCTAGCGGTTTTGTAAGGATCCCATCTGTAAGATTTTTTGCCAAGGAAGAGTGTCTGGTTTTTCTTAACTTCCAAAACAATTAATCATATCAGCTACTGTTGTGCTCATCCAATGGACTATTGCTGAAATATCCCTTAAAGTGGTCATGAATACTTTTTAGGCCAGATAACTCCTGATGAGTTTGGGTCAGTGGATTGACCAGTAAAGCTAATAAATGTTTTGGAGCCCAATCATCTATAGAGATCTTGAGAGTGTGTAAACTTGTATTTCAGCCTGGTAAGAAAGAACATTTCCAGCTGCTACCCAGAGGACAGTTGCAGCAATTACAATGACTTCAGGAAGCCAATTCTAGAAAAGCCTAATACATAATATAAACACCAACATGTTTTGTGGAAAGTCCCTTCTACAAGACTATAAATTGCTAACAAAAAGCATGGACTGCCCAAGGAACTGGAACTGGATCTGAAGCAGGAGCTCCTACATTCTGAACCTTCTGTTTCTCTCTATGAAGCTTCTTGTTGGATTAAAAAGCAATAAAAACAAAGCAAAAAAAAAATCAAACTGGCTGCCGGCCTATTTCTGCAACTGATTTAGTACTGTTGGTTCTGAAAGCACAAGTTAGTAAACTGTGAAAGTCATATGTGTGCGCACGGGGTATGCTGGGTGTGCCTGCACCCCAGTTCCTATGTTATTGTTCATAGTTGCTTAGCCGTGTCTCCATGTCAGAGGTGTGGCTTTTTGGCCACAAGACCGCAGAAAAATGGCAGCAGTTGCTCTGGACTGATGAGTCAAAATTGGAAATATTTGGCTGTAGCAGGAGACAGTTTGTTCGCCAGAGGGTTGGAGAGCAGTACAATAATGAGTGTCTGCAGCAACAGTGAAGCATGGTGGAGGTTCCTTGTAAGTCTGGGGCAGCATTTCTGCCAATGGAGTTGGAGATTTGGACAGGATCAATGGTGTCCTCAATGCTGAGAAATATAAGCAGATACTTATCCATCATGCCATACCATAAGGGAGGGGTGTGATTGGCCCCAAATGTATTCTGCAGCAGGACAACGACCCCAAACATACACCCAATATCATTAAGAACTATCTTCAGCGAAAAGAAGAACAAGATGCTTGGAACAATCTTCCTGCCGAGTTCCTTCAAAAACTCTGTGCAACTGTACCTAAGAGAATTGATGCTGTTTTGAAGGCAAATGGTGGTCACACCAAATATTGATTTGGATTTCTCTTCTGTTCATTTACTTTGCATTTTGTTAATTGGTAAAAATAAACTATTAAAAATGTTTATTTCTGGAAGGATTCTTACTTCACATGTATGTTTTTGTGCCTAATGCAAAAGGTTGCCTACGCCTATGGTCAAATGTATACTATTGGAATTCTGGGGAGTGCCAGCAGTATTAACAGTGCGCTATTCCAGCTTTAAGCCAGTGTCCTGTTTTTATTGGATAAACAGTGCATTAAAGTCCCCTATAAAAGGTATACTTTTAGACTTTTAGGGTCATCTATAATCAAAATGTCTTCAAGCAATCAAATAAATTAACATCTTTGAGGAAAGCATGTATTTGTAAGTTTGTGAGTGTGAGAGCATTCACACAGCTATCTAACTGTTAAACTGGCTTTAAGCATATTGCATTTTCTTTTAATCTATGATATTTTTAGGAAGATGAACATAGTACTGTTCAAGTGACCTCTGTGATAACTGTCTTATATTTAGATGTAACAAAACCAGCTCAGACTCTTTTAGGGTTATTCACAAAGGGTGAAGAGTTGGGAGAAGGCAAGGGAAGTGAACAATCTAGGCCAAAATAGCTGATTTGGAAAAATTCTCCAATTCAGCTCACTTTCCAGTTCAGCTATGTTGTCCTAGATTGTTCCCTTCTCCTGCCTTCTCCAAACTCTTCACCCTTTTGTGAATAACCCTGTTTGTGTGCACTTTTCAAGCAAGTAAGATCTTGCCTGATCCAAGTAGAGAATGGGCAAGCATAGTTGGCATATGAGTGTTCCAAGTAATCAAAATGCCAGTTATTGCCTGCAGATGCTTTCTTTGATTTGCTAATTCCCTTGAAAATGTAAAACTGGTTATTGTCTGAGGTCTTACTAAAAGTGAGTCAGCAACTGACACATTCCAGGTGGCTTGGCAGGCTACACATGTGAGTCCAAATATTTCTACTTTTTACCTATTACTGTTCTGATTTTCCATGCCCTAAGACCATAGAGTTTAATATAGAGTATCACACAGGCAACAGCCTCTGCTGCCCTCTGAAAAGTGATCCACAGGGACGGGGGTGTGGTAAAACTGCAGAACAACCACCTGGTTTTACTGTCCCCTTGCCGCCCATGTGAACAAGGCCTAAGAGTTTCCATGATTTGAAATTACTTTTCTTTCCTAAAAGAGTTTCAACTTTCATTGGAAGAGAGACTCTGGGGCAGCAAACGTGCTACTACAAATTCACCTATTTAATAGCAGGGACCTGTTCCTCCCATCTATATCCATAACAAGGTACGGACATACGGTAACAGGGACAGGAGGGATAATCAATGGACTACAAGTGCGGTGATGTTACCGCAGTTGAAATACTCTGAAAGCACCTCTGCCTCGGTGACTGATGCCAGAACAGAAAAGCATTTTTTCCCCTTTAAAGAATAGTCTGATGTATACAACCATGAAGATATTTTCAATCAGGCTAAATTTGGCCCTAAGAGCCCAGTGTGTTAGTTGGGACCTGGGGTTAATGAGTGTATTTTAATTATTTATTTTGTTTCAATTAAAGCCCAACTCCAGGGTAAACTTTTTTTTTTTAAATTGTCCCCCAGGTGCTGAAAAACAAGCAGCTCTGGCTGCAATACTTACTTAACCTGGAGCTGTTCTCTGCAGTACCTCTTCTTGGCCACAAGATGCCTTCATTCTTCTGGATTGAATGGCACCCAGTGCCACTGAACCCAGAAGACTTAGGACTCTACTGTGAATGAAGGGTATCATGGCCCAACTCCCTGAGGGGACATGACTACAACACGCTTTATTCACAGTAAACTTGTGCAGAGATTAGCACAGCTGTTATTATGTCTGCGCCACTCATCAGTAAGGACCACTCTGCGCCACTCATCAGTAAGGACCGTCCAGCCTGGAGAAGAGTCAAAGATAAAATGGAATTGGAACCTGCAGCATTACGTGACGGGCGTAAAGATTTTGAAAAAGGTAGGTATTAAAAGGCCACAATGAGGGGGGGATGTTGATTGAAGGGGGAGCCAGCAGTTTTTTAATTTTTTTTTATGTGGAGTAGGCTAAGATGAGAGGTCTTGATCCAGCACCTTTTGCAACTATTATGTAACAGATCACCCGTAATATTGACTTATTGCATAATGTTATTTTTAAACCTCAGTCTTGTTTAGCTAAATTTATTTCTGAACCAGGTTCCAGTAGTGGATCAAATTAACATGTGCGCTGAAGAAAATTTTTGTGATGTAAATCGTAGTGTGTGAGAGCCCTTCAAAGCTTATCTTGAGAGCTTTCTCTATTTTTGTTATTGATGTAAAAAGACTAATGGAGTAGATGAAGAAAAACAGGCACAAAAGACATATATACTGGAAAAAATATACAACATAAGAAAAAGATATTGGTTCTAGCTTGTTTCAGATTTTTCATTATTTCGTTTTTTTGGGTCAGAAAGTCAATTAGTTTCGGTAGAAGAAAAGTGACAATAAATGTTTACTTTTTTCGATACGCCTAGGCTGGGTTCACACCTAGGCGTATCGAATATGCGCGTTTGTCGCATTTTTTACCGCAATTCGCTGTAAAAACCGCCCGACAAACGCGCGTTTCCGAGGGCTACTTGGTACATGGATGCGCGTGGCAAATACGCTCCAAAGAAGCTCCTGTACTTCTTTGGGTGTAGGGCGTTTTGCAGCGCGTTCCTACGCGCTGTAAATGCCCAGCTGGGAACCATGCCCATAGGCAATCATTGGTTTTCAGATGTTGAGCGTTTTACAGAGCGTAGGAACGCGCTGTAAAACGCCCAGGTGTGAATCAGGCCTAACTTTTGGCAGTCGACAGAAACAATAAAAAACAGTGTGTGGATCCCCCCCTCCCATTCATGGGGAGGATGCTTTGCCAGGGGGGGCAAATGTTGATGAGGACAAGGGTCTTTTCCCCACAACCCTGGCCCGGTGGTTGTGGGGGTCTGCGGGCAGTGGGGCATATCTGAATCTGGGTCACAAAGCTCACAAAATATTGTAGTGTGCACAGTATTTAAACACTCCTACAGAGTCCCGGCGGCAAAAGTCGCCGGGAGTCTGTTTAAACAGCCCCGATGCTGGCGACGTACACTGTACATCGTCAGTCACGAAGGGGTTAAAGGGGGCACCCAGATACCGCCCCCACCTCGCGAGTAAGGAATAGTTGTTACCCTTACTCAATCGCGTCATCCAGCAATGTAGATACGCGTCAATCATGATGGACAATGGCCACCGAAAGAAAAAATACCCACATGTCCGATCCCGACGAGCACTGGCCACAAAATGACAGCTCTGTTGTTCCACCCAATTGTTTGCATTCCATTAGGGGACCGAGAGCTGTAATGGAATGTAAATAAATCGGTGGAACAAGTCATGTGATATCACAACTCTCTCCATCCCTTTGTTTACATTCGGAAGAAGACCTGTCATTTTGCGGCCGGTGTTTGTCGGGATTGGACATGTCGGGTATTTTTTTCTTTTGCTGGCTGTCATCCATCAGGATTGATGAGGATCTACATTGCTGGATGACGTGACTGACCTGTGGATTACATCAATGGAACTTTTTTGGGGGGGGGGTTTAATAAAAGACTTGTCAAAAACTGTGTTGTGGTTTTTTTTTTTTTAAATAAAGGACCTTTTTATGGTGTGCTGTGTTTATTTACTATTTTACTGTATTTGGTGAATGAGTAGGGTTAACAACTACCCTTTACTCATTCATGAGGGGGAGGGGGCCTCTGTGTGCCCCCTTTATGAAATGCAGTGTTTAAATACATAATAATTAAGTACACTACAATAGTTTGTGTGCTTTTTTGGTAAAGTTAACATACTCTAATGTTATTTTCTTGATTAAAGCTTGCTTGTTTGGGTCCTGCTCAAAAAACAGCCTAATAATACTGGTTAAATACTTTGCACGTAGTCACAACAATATTTTAGGGGCTTTTCTCAGTGAACTGAATGCACTCTAATGTTTGATTCTTGTTTAAAACCTGTCTGGTGTGGGTCTTGTTGAAATATCGGCCTAGAGGAAATGTTTAAATATTGTGCATGTAGTCACAAAAATACTTTGGGGGCTTTTTTCAGCAAAATAAATACAATGCAATGTTGATTTTTTTAATTAAAAGCTGGTTAGTATTTAAAAAGTTAGTATCTTGCTTTTAAAATGTAGCCTGGTATAAGTGCTTAAAAACTGTCACTACAATAATTTTCAGTGAAATTAATTTTCAGTGAAATAACGTCACTCTAATGTAGATTATTTTATTAATAGCTGGCTGGTGTCTCTCCTGTTCAGAATGTGGCCAGATAAATGTGCTTAAATACTGTGCTTGGAGTCAGTACAATATTTCTGGCTTTTTTTAAAATTACATAAAACACTCTAATTTCCGTTTCTTGGTTGTAAACCTGCCTGTTGTCTCCTTGGGAAACTCCAGCCTAGTAAGACATGGACTGAATATTTTCTGTCAGTAAAATAATACAATCTAATTTTGATTGCTTGATTAAAACCCCCCTGGTGTTTCCTTCTTAACATGCCTACTAAAGCTGCTCACATGTGTGGAGCAAGCCTGTGGCATATTTATGGATTTTTTTCTGTGAAATAATACACTTCATTTTGATTTCTCTTGTTTTCGCCTCCTAAATTGGTGCCTTGTAAAGGTGCTTGTGTACTGTAGAGTGAGTCTGTACAGATCTTGCTGTTGTCCCTGAAATAGTACACAGTCATTTTTTTTTTCCCAAATAGTATACGGGAGGTGGCCCGTGCTCCAGGAATATGGGTAGTTGCTGGTACACAGTCATTTTTATGTATTATTTGTAATGTATTTTATTTTATCTATATAATCTTGTGTATTTTTCTCATTTATTTATAACTTCATATAACTTTGTGTTAACTAGACCTCATCAGGTAGTTATTGCAGACAGTCAGTTCAAGAGCTACTATTACTATCTCAGCTCCTCATAAAGCCTGGACCCCAATAGTTAATGAATATGCCTGCTAAAACAGTGTGTACCCAAAAACAATGTGCACCCTCACCCCAATTTATTAAAATGCATATTCTCAGTCACAAAATTCACCTCGCTGTGGTGAAGGCCCTTTCGGACATTAGACATGTAGCAGTGCAGGATAGTACCTCAAGCGCATATTGGCCCACTCCCTGTCAGTGTTCCATAGTTGACACCCAATAGTTCATGGACATGATCTCTTCTAAATATTTTATTTACAGCCCTGCCATCCCTTCTGTGTTTGCTCGACCAGGGCAGGGATGGCCTTACAAAGAAAACAAAAAGGAAACAAAAAACTGTAATAATTAACATTTAAAATGATAAAAATGCTAATCTGAGAATGTTGTTCCAAATAAATAACATTCAGAAAAATACTGATAGTGGGAGGCAATAGGATAGGTCTGAACCAATGTATGGCTCTTAGCACTATGAAAGATCATGCTTCTGCCCTTACTATCTTTGTTCATCCCTAGTTGAGATCTTCTGGAGATATATAAATCCAGATGTAGCCCCTACTGGACAATTTTAATGCTATTCTGAAACATAATGTTACATACCAGAAGATATACCTTACTGAGACAGATATATTTCTACCAAAAATCTACCAGAATGTCCATCCATATTGGTCACTAAAACCTTCTATGAGCAAATTTATGTTGTAGGTGTAATGTAGCTCCATCGTATGCTTATATGTGGAAATGTATAAGGAAGTATTTGCATATACAAACAATGTGTTTAAAAAATTTGCCTTACTCTGGTTACACTATATTGAAGATTTTTTTTTAGAACTTTTGTGGGGTGTGGACAGCTCTTGGCCAGAACCTGCATACACCCAGGTGTTGGGAGCCAATGTTGGATGGAGCAGTGGAGCTTCTCTACATTTATGTACACCTTGGGGGGCACAGTGGTGAGCACAACATTGTGCAAATGTTATGCAGTTCACCTTTTCCTTACTTCAAATATGTTGTTCTCTTCAAGGTTTAGAGTTAAACATTAGACTAGAACTAGAGATCAAAGTCACGCTTCATGTTTTGCCCAGAGATGGGCATTCGAGTTTTAAGGCATATGGTTATAGTCAGTAAAGTCAGGGTCCTAGCCTACCAGCCAAAATACAAAAAGGTCAGGGAGAGAGGGAAGCATTGATCGGATGTGCAGCAATCTATCTTTTGTGGCTTCTCATTAAATGTCTAATAGAAGTGAGGGTAATGACAAATCTAAAGATGGAGCAGCAGTCAGAATGGGTACCCAGGGGAAAAGAATAATGAAAACCCAGCAGAACAGGTAGATTCTACACCACCTTGTCCTTTTATTTAGATCCCATCACTAAGGGCAGACCATAGTTTTGTTTGTCATTTTTATTGCAAATTTTCAAATTCAGAATGTTGGGAATCCAAAAAAGGGATATTGGTTATTTCCTTCTACCACCAAAAAAATCTTTCAAACATCATAAAACCTTTTTTTTTTTAGAAATCTGAGATTAATGGGGTGAATATTCTTTGACAAAGTGAACCTTTCTCTCAACAAAATGAGAGATATAGAGAATTTTTGATTGCTTTGCTTATCTCTATTAGAGACATAAAGAACTAAGCATGTGTTGTTGAAAGAACCAACTCTTCATGTGAAACATCTTTGGTAATGGCTTCTTTTTTTTCCCCATGGTCCCTGCGTGTGTTGAAAAGTATCCACCAATCCAAGCTCGCTCCCATGATAGACTACAAATTAGTAAACTAAACGTGAGATTGAGTCACCGGCGTGAGCTAGGAGCGGTGACTACTTTACAACTCACAGGTACCATGGGGAACAAAAGTAGCCACCCTCCAGAAGGAAGGACATTGTCAGCACCAATTCAGAGATGATTTGAGGATTAGTGATGCACTAATAAGTAAAATTTTTGTTGATAGTTAAGATACTTAAATGTATTTTTCAGATTTAAAGTGACATTGAAGTCACAGTTCCTCCCCCCCCCATGCTGCTTTAAGGACTTATCCTAAGTGATGCATCTAGATCCGATCATCTTCTACATTCCAGTAGTTTTCATGAGTCCCTCCAGCGCTGGGGCCGGTCTGTGATCCAGTGCAGAGTCCTCGTGTCCCACGGTGTCTGTCTGACGTGCACACTCACGGCTGCGTGCATTCACCTCCACTGTGTCTCTCCTCTTCTCCCCGCCGATGATCTCAACTGCGCATCCTCCTGCACGGCCGCTCGAGAAGCTGGATTTTACATCGGGGAGCGAGCGACAGAGACAGAGGTAGGTTTTTACCTATTTGGTAACTTTTTTATGTTTTTAAATGTTTTTGCATATATCTACAGCTTGCAAGCAGTAGATACAGTCATGGCGAAAAATATTGGCACCCCTGCATTTCTGTCAGATAATGCACCACGTCACACAGAAAATTGTTGCAATTACAAATGTTTAGGCAGTCTCATGTTTATTTCTTTTGTCTGCTTGGTATGACACAAAGCCAAACCTGACACATTCCATTCCAATGTCCAAAAATAAACTGGACAAAGATATTGGCACCTTCTCCAAATTGCAAGAAATAATTACATTCCAAGTTTGTGATGCTCCTGTAATTTGTAATTACACTCACCTGTATCAATTAACAGGTGTTGAAATATAGAAATCACACCGGCAACCAGTTAAAATAGTGAAAAATTGACTCAACCTTTCTCTTGTGTGTCTCTGTGTACCACACAGAGCATGGAGAAGAGAAATAGCAGCAAATAATTGTCTGAGGATTTGAGAACAAAATTTGTGGAAAAGCATGGACAATCTCAAGGTTACAAGTCAATCTCCAGAGATCTTAATGTTCCTGTGTCCACTGTGCACAACATTGTCAAGAAGTTTACAGCCCATGGTACTGTAGATAATCTCCTTGGACGTGGACGAAAGAGAACAATTGATCAAAGATTGCAACGAAGGATTGTTCGAAGGGTGGATAAAGCCCCTCGATCAACTTCCAGACAAATTCAAGCTGACCTTAAGGCGAAGAGTACAACTGTGTCAGCTCGCACTATACAGAGGGGCCGCACTACACAGAAGTGCCTTGACGAGGCAGTGTGGCTTTCACATATTCTGCAGAAGATGTGTATCTAAAACCTCTGTTTTTAACCTTAGTGGTGCTTTCAGAAAAAGAAATTAGGCCTTTAAAAAAAACAATAAGTACTATCCTTGTCGCACTCCTTACCGATATGTCCCTTGTATTGGGGGGTGCTCGCAGTGACCGCGGATGGCGCCGCGAATGTCAGCAAAAATGTAGAAATGTCACCAGCACACCAATCCTTTTAAGATAGCAAAAGCTTCATTTATTGAAGTTTCTTGTCATATGACCAAAAAACAAACACAGTCCCTACATGGTGGAGGTTCACTGATATTTTGGGGTTGCTTTGCTGCTTCAGTCACTGGATGTCTTGACGGTGTGCATGGCATTATGAAATCTGAAGACTACCAAAGAATTCTGGGGTGCAATGTAGGGCCCAGTGTCAGAAAGTTGGGTTTTTGGGTTTTACAGTAGGACAATGACCCAAAGCACACGTCAAATAGCACCCAGAAATGGTTTCAGACACAGCGCTGAGGAGTACTGGACTGGCCAGCAATGAGTCCAGATCTGAATCCCATAGAGCACCTGTGGAGAGATCTAAAAAACAGCAGTTGGGAAATGGAACCCTTCCAATCTTAGAGACCTGGAGCAGTTGGCGAAAGAAGAGTGGTCCAAAATTCTTGTATAGAGGTGTAAGAAACTCATTGATGGTTACAGGAAGCCATTGATTTCAGTTATTTTTTTCAAAGGGCTGGGCTACCAAATATTAATTGAGGGTGCCAATAATTTTGTCCAGTCCATTTTTGGAGTTTTGCGTGGAATATGTCAGATTTGGCTTTTTTTCCTCAACTTTTTTGTGTCATACCAATACAAACAAAAGAAATAAACATGAGAATGCCTAAACATTTGTAATTCCAACAATTTTCTGCGCGAAGTCGTGCATTCTCTGACAGAAATGCAGGGGTGCCAATATTTTTGGCCATGACTGCATATGTAAAAAATGTGACTTAATTCTACTTTAACTCCTGAGTTTAGTGTCACTTTCACCTTGTGCTTATTGTTTGGAGAGATCTTGTATCCAAAGTCAAAGACATGAGTGTGACAGTGCCTGAGATAAATGGGTATGTTGGCAATGCAATTGATGCTGCTTGCTAGGGAAACTCTAAAACATTTAAAGCTGAAATTAAGTCAAGTAAATAGGCATTAAGTTGGATAGTGTAGACTTTGTACTAGTAGTCTCCATTTTCATAATTCCACCTCTATTTTCCTGTTATAGCAGTGGCTGTATAGTCCAATGGGCACCAATGTATGACCCCTCTGTCCAGTGCACTCTAACTGACCTGGTCAAACACATCTCTTTTTCTCTGCAGTTCCAAGTGTGCAAGGGACCTAAATTACATGGGACGAGGAGTTTGTCTGTTACTCATCCATGCTAGCATACAACATCGGAGTAGGAGGGCATAAAGTACATTTCTATTAAGAGTAAAAAGTATTTTAAGACATTTCCAAAAGAGAAATACTTAAAAAATCATAACATGTGGCAGTACAGGACTATAACAAGAAAAAAGGTATAAAGAAAATGGTATAACATTTAAGTTGGGCTTTGAAGGAAACTTGTAGAAATACTGTATGTAGGGACCACAGCTGATCTCTTCTTCTTGTTAGCTAATGTTAGTTACCTGGCCGATCCTCTGGCTTCAATACTTTGTGGAATACTGGCCTAGAACGTGCTGCAGTCACTTGCGTCATACTCATTGTGGGTCAGTGACTCAGAAAAACAACAAGCATTTTCAGAAAAGGGGCAGCAATGGCATGCTCCATATTTCTCTGAAAACAATGTCCGCTTATGATCTATTGTTGATGGAATCTCAGCATATATATCGACACGAGGCGATGGTATTTGAAAAGATTAACACATGTTTAATTCGTGCACGGGAGAACTTAATACAGAAATAAGAGTTTAGGACTGTCCTTCACTCATCTAGTATAAGTCTCTCAAACTTAGCCCCCCCCATCTTGAGTTTTATACAATTCCATAAGACAGCCTTCTGTTGAGTAATTTCTGTTCTTAGGCGCTGTTGAATCACTTCAGTCACAAGATGAGGAGAACTTCCTTAATTCTGTTTTTCCGTGTACGTTTGCTTAATTAGTATGCAGGAAACTGTAGCTTTGTAGTTGAAGCTAATCTTGCAGTTTTGTAGAGCTTGGTGTCACTCGAGAAAGCACACATATTAGTATGGTATAATTTAAAACATATTCATTAATTCACTTCTGTAATCATTCATTTCACACTATACATCTTTGTAAAGCTGCCCATACACCTTGCAATCATCGGACTAAACTTTTCATCCGATGATCGAACCGTCGTGCGATTTTCGTACGGCGGCCCCATCCTGCCACGATTATCGCAAGGTTGGATCAGCGGTAATTAAAAGGAAGCACCTGGACGAATTGTGGTAATCGACTGCACGTATTTTCGTCTGCGCATGTGCAGTGTAAATCGTACAAATTTTGACGTACGGAAATTGGACGTGGACGAAAGAGAACAATTGATCAAAGATTGCAACGAAGGATTGTTCGAAGGGTGGATAAAGCCCCTCGATCAACTTCCAGACAAATTCAAGCTGACCTTAAGGCGAAGAGTACAACTGTGTCAGCTCGCACTATACAGAGGGGCCGCACTACACAGAAGTGCCTTGACGAGGCAGTGTGGCTTTCACATATTCTGCAGAAGATGTGTATCTAAAACCTCTGTTTTTAACCTTAGTGGTGCTTTCAGAAAAAGAAATTAGGCCTTTAAAAAAAACAATAAGTACTATCCTTGTCGCACTCCTTACCGATATGTCCCTTGTATTGGGGGGTGCTCGCAGTGACCGCGGATGGCGCCGCGAATGTCAGCAAAAATGTAGAAATGTCACCAGCACACCAATCCTTTTAAGATAGCAAAAGCTTCATTTATTGAAGTTTCTTGTCATATGACCAAAAAACAAACACAGTCCCTACATGGTGGAGGTTCACTGATATTTTGGGGTTGCTTTGCTGCTTCAGTCACTGGATGTCTTGACGGTGTGCATGGCATTATGAAATCTGAAGACTACCAAAGAATTCTGGGGTGCAATGTAGGGCCCAGTGTCAGAAAGTTGGGTTTTTGGGTTTTACAGTAGGACAATGACCCAAAGCACACGTCAAATAGCACCCAGAAATGGTTTCAGACACAGCGCTGAGGAGTACTGGACTGGCCAGCAATGAGTCCAGATCTGAATCCCATAGAGCACCTGTGGAGAGATCTAAAAAACAGCAGTTGGGAAATGGAACCCTTCCAATCTTAGAGACCTGGAGCAGTTGGCGAAAGAAGAGTGGTCCAAAATTCTTGTATAGAGGTGTAAGAAACTCATTGATGGTTACAGGAAGCCATTGATTTCAGTTATTTTTTTCAAAGGGCTGGGCTACCAAATATTAATTGAGGGTGCCAATAATTTTGTCCAGTCCATTTTTGGAGTTTTGCGTGGAATATGTCAGATTTGGCTTTTTTTCCTCAACTTTTTTGTGTCATACCAATACAAACAAAAGAAATAAACATGAGAATGCCTAAACATTTGTAATTCCAACAATTTTCTGCGCGAAGTCGTGCATTCTCTGACAGAAATGCAGGGGTGCCAATATTTTTGGCCATGACTGCATATGTAAAAAATGTGACTTAATTCTACTTTAACTCCTGAGTTTAGTGTCACTTTCACCTTGTGCTTATTGTTTGGAGAGATCTTGTATCCAAAGTCAAAGACATGAGTGTGACAGTGCCTGAGATAAATGGGTATGTTGGCAATGCAATTGATGCTGCTTGCTAGGGAAACTCTAAAACATTTAAAGCTGAAATTAAGTCAAGTAAATAGGCATTAAGTTGGATAGTGTAGACTTTGTACTAGTAGTCTCCATTTTCATAATTCCACCTCTATTTTCCTGTTATAGCAGTGGCTGTATAGTCCAATGGGCACCAATGTATGACCCCTCTGTCCAGTGCACTCTAACTGACCTGGTCAAACACATCTCTTTTTCTCTGCAGTTCCAAGTGTGCAAGGGACCTAAATTACATGGGACGAGGAGTTTGTCTGTTACTCATCCATGCTAGCATACAACATCGGAGTAGGAGGGCATAAAGTACATTTCTATTAAGAGTAAAAAGTATTTTAAGACATTTCCAAAAGAGAAATACTTAAAAAATCATAACATGTGGCAGTACAGGACTATAACAAGAAAAAAGGTATAAAGAAAATGGTATAACATTTAAGTTGGGCTTTGAAGGAAACTTGTAGAAATACTGTATGTAGGGACCACAGCTGATCTCTTCTTCTTGTTAGCTAATGTTAGTTACCTGGCCGATCCTCTGGCTTCAATACTTTGTGGAATACTGGCCTAGAACGTGCTGCAGTCACTTGCGTCATACTCATTGTGGGTCAGTGACTCAGAAAAACAACAAGCATTTTCAGAAAAGGGGCAGCAATGGCATGCTCCATATTTCTCTGAAAACAATGTCCGCTTATGATCTATTGTTGATGGAATCTCAGCATATATATCGACACGAGGCGATGGTATTTGAAAAGATTAACACATGTTTAATTCGTGCACGGGAGAACTTAATACAGAAATAAGAGTTTAGGACTGTCCTTCACTCATCTAGTATAAGTCTCTCAAACTTAGCCCCCCCCATCTTGAGTTTTATACAATTCCATAAGACAGCCTTCTGTTGAGTAATTTCTGTTCTTAGGCGCTGTTGAATCACTTCAGTCACAAGATGAGGAGAACTTCCTTAATTCTGTTTTTCCGTGTACTGTTGCTTAATTAGTATGCAGGAAACTGTAGCTTTGTAGTTGAAGCTAATCTTGCAGTTTTGTAGAGCTTGGTGTCACTCGAGAAAGCACACATATTAGTATGGTATAATTTAAAACATATTCATTAATTCACTTCTGTAATCATTCATTTCACACTATACATCTTTGTAAAGCTGCCCATACACCTTGCAATCATCGGACTAAACTTTTCATCCGATGATCGAACCGTCGTGCGATTTTCGTACGGCGGCCCCATCCTGCCACGATTATCGCAAGGTTGGATCAGCGGTAATTAAAAGGAAGCACCTGGACGAATTGTGGTAATCGACTGCACGTATTTTCGTCTGCGCATGTGCAGTGTAAATCGTACAAATTTTGACGTACGGAAACGCCACCAACCTTGTGAAAATCGTACGAACGACTGAAGTTTTCTAACTTGCTGGTTAATCAAAAGTCGATCGAATGTACAGTATTTGCGGTTGTACACTGCCCATCAACCTTATGAATAATCGGACGAAAATGCGATCGCATACGAAAATCAGTCGATATTCGTAAAGGTGCCCATACACCTGACAAATATCATACGATAATCGCGGGTGATCCCGCGATCGTACGATAGTCGACAGGTGTATGGGCAGCATGCAACCACATCTACTGTATGGTCACACGACTTTTGTCTTCCTAGCATGCTGGAAAACCCGCCAAAAATCGTGGCTATCTGCCTGCCTAAGATGGGCAGGTCATACGAAAATGACCTTTAAACCATCGCACAACGAAAGTCGTGCGATGGTTGTAAGGTGTATGGCCAGCTTAAGGTGTATGGGCACCTTAACTCTAAAGCTATTGTACCTTAAATTGGTTTGGAACCATTGAATCACGGGCTCCATTAAATGAATGCTAGCATACACTCAGCTATCAATACTGGAAGGTAAATTACTTCAAGTGTTAACTCCCTCTCTAAGCACCTTCTAGTTATCCAGTGTGTCAATCTCTACATCTAAGAAGAGTGTTTTGTATAAATGTGAGGGATTTGCCAACAGATTCCTATTAAACCGAACTTAACAATGAATTTTTTACTCTTGGCAATGGTAAACCTTTTTAAACCATACACAGATCAGAATAAAAAAAAGCACCAATTCCCACCTATGTTTAGATTTTAGCTCCATGAAACATTTGGCTGATCTACTCTTTCCCTTCCTAATTGTTAACAGAATGCTTTTACATATGTCGGGTTGGTGTGATGTGTTTTCACTTTTGCTAGTGAGGAAACAAAGACCACAATTATCCATTAGTTGCACAGGGACTCATGCAGACCAGGAATCCAGCAAAGGTCAGGACAATATTTATATTGGACTGTTTTTGAGGTGTGAAAGTGAAAAGGATATGATCGTGATTTCATGGATTAATAACATAGTGTCAGGTTATCAAAGACTTTATAAACTCCCACAGCAGCTGCAGCAGCCAAGATTCCCTTTCCTGATTTGTATTGTGGGATTCTGGGGGACCCGAAGAAGTTCTCGGAAGAAGTTCTCGGAAATAAATATGCATGTAGTTTTCTCAACATTCGACCCATAAGTATTATTATACATCTCTTATTAAATACATTTTTGTAAAGTTCTAATGAAATAAAATAGTAATAGTCCTATATATAAAAATAGGCTTCATTCATTGCTGCACCATCAAATGCAAAATGGAACACAGTCATCTATGTATCCTGCTGCACACAAGCTTAAAATAACAAAAGAGCCTATCAAAATGGTACAAGGAGAGTCACTTGGGGCCTGGTGGGCAGAAGGTCACTTCCTGCCACTAAATCGGCAGGGCAAGATTTGCACATTCAGATTGGTGGCTGTAAGAAATCTTTTACAATGGGGGAGGACAATGTGAATTTTAATGCTACCTAATTTATAGAGGGTATGGTTGCGGCAGAGACTGTAACTCATGGTCAACCAACTTTGAAGGTGGTACCTCACCTGCCTCCCTACGTGCCCAGGGCCAGATTAACATGGGGGCATTTGGAACATCAGCACTAGGCCCACCACTGAAAATAGGCCCGGACATTAGATGTACATATGAATGTATTGCGGTATTTACATATGAATGATATAATATATGCAAATGATGATGGGTGATGAGGAGGAGACTGGAAGCAGAGGGGATGTTGGAGAGAGTGGGAGCAGAGGCAGAGGGGATATGGGGAGAGTGGGAGCAGAGGGGAGATGAGGGAGCAGAGGGAATTTGGAGGAGAGTAGAAGCAAAGGGGATGTGGGAGAGAGTGGGACCGGAGGGGAGATGTGGGAGCATAGCGGATGTGGGGCAGAGTGGGACCAGAGTAGATAGGTAGTAGAGTGGGATCAGAGGGGAAACGTGGGAGCAGAGGGGATGTGGAGGAGACTGGAAGCAAAGGTCATTTGGGAGAGAGTTGGAGCAGAGGGGATGTGGGGGTGAGTGGGAGCAGAGGGGATGTGGGGGTGAGTGGGACCAGAGGGAATATGGGGGAGAGTGGGAGCAGAGGGGATGTGGGGGAGATGTGGGAGCAGAGGGGAGATGTGGGAGCAGAGGGGTGATGAGGGTCACAAGTGATCTCCTCACTGGAGGATTGGGGGTAATAATAGACTGGGAAGGATTTAGCTAATCAAATAAGGTGCTATAAACAGGCAGGTTGGGTTTAGCTGAGTGTGCGCATTCAGTGTGAATACCTCCATTACATTGCTGGTCAGTGAGAATACCTCTGTTATATTGCTGGTCAGTGAGAATACCCGCGTTACATTGCTGGTCAGTGAGAATACCCGCGTTACATTGCTGGTCAGTGAGAATGCCCGCATTACATTGCTGGTCAGTGAGAATACCCGCGTTAAATTTGCTGGTCAGTGTGAATACCTCCGTTACATTGCTGGCCAGTTTGAGTACCTCCTTACATTGCTAGTCAGTGAGAATACCTCCTTACATTGCTAGTCAGTGAGAATACCTCCTTACATTGCTAGTCAGTGAGAATACCACCGTTACATTGCTGTTCAGTGAGAATACCTCCGTTACATTGCTGTTCTATTTCAATATGTTTATTAGTGTTTAACATAAGGGGAACACGGGTAATAGGTTCACATCACATTAAGCCAATAGTTAGACTGAAAGCAGTACATACAAAATGAATGCATTATCGTGGACTAAGGCTTAGAGTTCTAAGAGTAAGAGGGCGTCTTGCCTGTAACCATATACTAGGTATTAACAATGGTAGCATCAACAAAAATTAACATGTGTACGCCCCTTAGGTGAGAACCCAGGGGGGGAATTGGAACCTTAACAGATAAAGGAGAGAGATAATGGGGGAGAGATCCCCCAGAAAGAAAGAAAAGAAAAAAGGAGACAGGTAAGGAATAGAAGAAAGGCAGTAGTATCCCTCATACTAATGGTGGTGGTAATGGGCCCCACCTCATATCAACAGTCATTACTTTGAGCAGCAATAGGGGCTGTCCCTCCCCCTCCTTGCGCCAGAATCGTCCCGAAATTCAAGGCATGTCAAATTTCCCGATAGCTCGTTGGGTCCATATTGGGGTGGCGATACACGAGCCAAGGCTCCCAGATACCCAGAAATTTACTATGTTTATCCTCTAGGATACTGGAAAGGTGCTCATTAAGCATTACATGATCTAGTCTATTGACGAATTCCACATACGAGATTTGTTGCTTCTTCCAGTTGCCCGCCATAGTTAACTTGGCTGCTAGAAAAATTAAGGGCGACAAGGCACGCTGTGGCTTTGTCAGCCCAGGTATAGATAAATGGAAGAGGGCATATTGTAGGTTTCAGGAGACATATGTATGGAATAGGGAGCGAATCAGTTTGATTATCTTCATCCAGAAGCAGTGGCTAATGGGCATCGCCACCACACATGCACCATATCCCAAACTTCCCTGCAGCCTCGAAAACAAGCATTCGATGAAGAAGGGAATAGGCGCGCTACCCGCGCTGGAACCAGATACCACCGCATTACCACTTTATAGGCAACCTCCGCATTGGTAACATTGACAGAGCAGCTTGCCATATTCCCCCACATCTGTCGGCATTCCTTCAGAGTCCACTTCTGTTGCAGCTCCCCCTCCCATCCTCCCACATACTTATGATCGGTATAGCTAGCCAGCCTGTTCAGTTGGGAGTACAGAATTGTTATTAGGACCGGGCCCTCTGTTGAGTGGAGACAGACATGTTCAAAACTGGTAAGTAAACGGGTAGGGTCTCTCCTCTTAACCAGGGTGGAGATCCAATGGAGGAGTTGGATATACCTGTAACGCTCCGTGTCCGGTATCTTATTATGTTACAGGAGATAGCTCCATGAAGGAAGGGTAGGGGAGCACAGGACATCCAGTACTATATGAAATCCATTATTCATCCACCATTGGAAAGCTCTGGGATTATCCATACCCGGTTTAAACAATGGTTGGGTCAATAAGGGGAGAAGTGGTAGATACGGGGAGATAAGGTCCGTAGAGTACTTAATGGAGTCTCACACTCTTAAAGCATGCAACATGAGAGGACTCAAATGTTTGGGCCTGTCGCAGGGTGGAAGCCAAGGTAATGCAGATAGGGGTAGCAGGGAACAATTTGGGATATCCAGCATTAGCCATAGTGGGTGGGACTTGCGTTGGTGTATAGTAAACAGTGGTAGGATCGGGGAAGCTCGATAATACAGCATTATGTTGGGGAGGCCTTTCCCCCCCATCCTTTTTATGTTTATATAGGGTGGCCCGAGCAACTCTGGCTTTACGGAGGTGCCATAGAAACTGGAGAATATTCCGCTGCAATGAACGCATAGCGTACAAGGTATTTGTACAGGCAAGGTCCTAAAATAATATAGAAGTTTGGGCAAGAGTGTCATTTTTATAGCCGAGACCTTACCCAACCACGAGAGGTTGTATGGTAACCATGACGTGAGTAACTGTTTTAAAGTTTTGAATAACGGAATGTAATTTGTGGAATATAGGGTATCATAAGAAGCAGTGATCTTAATGCCTAGGTAACATATAGAAGATTTAGCCCATTCAAAGGAAAACTTGGTACTAAGGCTGTCGTACATTGATTTGGAGGAGATTCACATTTATTGCAGCGGACTTCTCCCAGTTAACTGTCAGCCCAGAGATAGTGGAAAATTGCTGAAGAAGGTTGAGAAGATTAGGTACTGTGGTGTGCGGTTGCGTCAGGGTGAGCATAACATCATCAGCGAATAGGCTAGCTTTATATTCCACGCCAGCTAATTCAACCCCTTTAATGTTTGGGTTCGAACGGAGGAGGATGGCCAGGGGTTCAATCGCCAAAGCAAAGAGGGCTGGGGACAGGGGGCAACCTTGACGTGTTCCTTTCCTTATTGGGATCTCCTGAGAGAGGTGGCCTAAATACTTCACTTGGGCCGCCGGATTAGAATACAAAACTTGCAGCCAGGTCAAAAATGAGCCTCCAAAATCCCATCTATGTAGTATATAGTACAAATAGTCCCAGGAGATGGAATCAAAGGCTCTCTGAAGGTCTAGCGACAAAAGGAAACCAGGAATGTTCAGAGATTGGAGTGTATGGATCAGGTGGACTAATTTGCGGATGTTATCCCCTGCCTGTCTACCTGGTATGAAACCTACCTGGTCTCTGTGGATGACATAGGGAAGTATAGAATTAAGGCGGGTAGCCAATATTTTGGTGAGGATCTTGAGGTCGGCATTTAATAGGGATATGGTTCTATAATTGTTGGGACTGCTTGGGTCTTTGTCAGGTTTAGGTATCATTGATATATAAGCTAGAAGGGAAGAGGAATGTAGTTGAAGGCCATTTCTAAAGGGAGTTGTACATGGAGGCCAACTTAGGGGCTAACAGCGAAGCAAGTTTCTTGTAATAAAGGGCTGAGAAGCCTTGGAGGACTTGAGATTTTTAATAGCCAGAAGAATTTCTTCGGTGGTAATTTCCGAGTTGAGGCCGTCTAAGTCCCATTGTGACACCCGTGGGAGCACAGCATCCCTCAGGATATCTTCTGCGTGCTCTGGTTTGAAAGCTCGGGAGGTAGCATATAAAGAACTGAGGTTATCCTGAAAGGATGACAAAATCTTTTCTGGGTTAGCTGACAGGGTACCACCGAGGGTACGCAGCCTGTTGGGGACTGGGCGGTTGGGCAATGTGTTCAGTTTCTTTGCCAGTAGAGAGCCCGGCTTGTTCGCCCTTGAGTAAAAACGATGTTTAGACCATGTTACATTGCTGTTCAGTGAGAATACCTCCGTTACATTGCTGGTCAGTGTGAATACCTCTGTTACTTTGCTGGTCATTATATATACACCTCTGTTATATTGCTGGTCAGTGTGAATACTTCCTTTACATTGCTGGCCAATGAGAATACCTCTGTTACATTGCTGGTCAGTGGGAAAACCTCCATTACATTGTCAGTAAGTGAAATGCCTTCTAACTAATTTTATTACACAGGATTTTTGCCACCTTCAACCCATCAGCAGCCACAATAGATGTCACAGGACTCAGCAGAACATTCCATCCGTGCCACATGATGTTTTCTATATATTATATATAAAATGTGTTTGCAGTGTAATTGGTTAATTCTACAATTGACGAATTTGCAAGCAAAGAAGCTTGATAAGTGGATGTGTAGTTTAATTGTAATATACTTTTTGCCTCATTTAGGTAATTTAGGGTTCAGTGAAAAAGCCTGCTTATCCTGTGTGTTTAAGATATCCAATGTTTTGTTAATGCACTTTAAGGGTAATTATAATGTTTTCTTTTAATGTATTTCCCTAAAAGGGCCCACCAAAATCCTCAGCATATTCTGTTCTGTTGATAGTTTGTGATTTTTCATTGTTTTGGACTATGATTGATTCATGATAGTCTTCTATAAAGATTAGTTGCTTGTTTTTTCTTGATATGATATTGTATTAATAGACTCCAGACCATTAAGAGTTAGAGGTCATATTTTTATAATGTGATATGGAACTAACGTTCTGAAACAGAGTCCAGCAAGCTACAGAAATTTGCTCCAGATAGGTGTATTTTAAGTATCTTATTGTTACAATATTACTATAACTAAGAAGAATAGTGTGAATGTTATAACTGATTACCTGTTTTATTGTTCAAACTTTGTTGTATCTTTATCAAGCTGCGAACATCTATGCAGAATAGGTGGGGTTAATATATCCCACCTCCTGTTGTTTAAAGTATGGCACTGGATGAACAGTCTGTATTCCAGATGGCTTGAGAAAGTATGGAGTCCACACAAGCTGTCATTGGCTGGTAACTTTGCTTAGCCTTAAGTTTTTCTACCTGCAATAATGTATTTGAAGTTGACTAGGTACCTTGTATTTTCATTGCTGGAAAAAGACAGAACTTTCAGTAGAACAGTCAGCACCAGGATTGACAGGTGGATAGCTTGTAGGGATGCACCGATACCGATACTAGTATCAGTATCGGTGGCGAGTATTTGGGCGAGTACTTGAACTCGCCCCAAATGTTCCGATGCCTAGTCCAATACCTGAGCTTCCGGTATCAGGAAGTCGGGCATCGAGTCATTACACGCTGCCCGGCTTCCTTATTGGCCGCGAAGCCGGCTCCATGCTCCCTCGTCCTGGGGGTATCATATTTTTCAATAGGGTCAGCCCTCACTAAACGATCCCTAATGGACCTGTTTCTAGAGTAAACTACCCTCGGTGGCCGTCTGATGTTAGTGGTCAGTAATTTGTCAGCCATCATGATGTCACAATGTCATTGTAATGTATGGCTGATGTGTCTAGAATGTGGGTTGAATCTAGTAACAAATAACGTGCTTCCATGTGTGTCAGGCTCTGGTATCGGCGTACTCATCCTTAGACGTGCCACATTTAATGTTTGTTCTAAAATGTATTTGGGATAACCCCTCTCCAGGAATTCAAGATACATGTCCTGTAGTTGTAGTTCACAATCGAGTGAATCAGAACAGATCTGCAGAACTCTCTGGGAAATAGGTAGGGAATTTTTTAATCGTTTGGGATGTGCACACTAATATGAAAGAAGTCTATTGTGAACCGTTGGTTGAGTGTCTAAGGAAGTGGTTATGTGACCGTTTCTAACTGTAACCATAACGTCCAAGAAAGAAATAGAGCTAGGTGACATTTCAGGGTTAAAAATGATCCCCTTAATTAAGGTATTCAATAAACGCATGCAGTGTCTAGTGGTCCCGTCCATTCCACAAAAATATAATTTATATTCCTGGTCCACAAACGAACATGGCTGTATAACTCAGATGGGAAGATATGCAGCTCCTCCAGGTAGCCAACAAATAAATTGGCGTACAAGGGAGCTGCCGTTTAAATTGTCAGATCTCGTATCCGCTTCTCCTCCTTCTCTTTATTTGTGTCTCTTTAAGAAACTGATGTCATTGAGGTAATACTCTCATGTAGAGCTGCAGCTAACGATTATTTCCAAAATCGATTAGTTAGCCGATTATTAAGTTCGATTAATCGGTTAATCGGATAAAAAATTAAATCAATTTTAAAAAATGGCTCCAGTGATGGGACTACTAGTTTGTTATTTGTATTGAGATTGCAGTCCATCACAGGAGCAAGCTTGGAGCGGTGGAGGTAAAAAAGAAAAGAAAAAAAACTGTGGTGTGCAATATAGTGAAATGGAAAGTGTAAAATTATACAGCAATGATGAAGAATGGCACCGGCTATAGAGGAGTACAAATCCCAGCAATAGTACATTATAGCAGGCGGTATTCTGCATTGCGCTGTATAATGTACTATTGCTGGGATTTGTACTCTCTCTATACAGCGCAATGCAGAATACCACCAGCTATAGAGGAATACAACAAATCCCAGCAATACATTATACATACAGTGTATAATGTATTGCTGGGATTTGTATTCCTCTATAGCTGATGGTATACTGCTCTGTATAATATACAGTACAGCACAATGTACCATCAGCTATAGAGGAATACAAATCCCAGCAATATATTATAGAGCGCCATGTGTGGGAAAGTGCAGGTTTATCTGAGCAGTCTTCCAGCAACTTGTTTCTGAGATCGGGCCTGTCTATCGGCGGCTGTCATCCCCCCACACCTGCTCCTCATGTCTTCTACCAGCGTCCCTGTGCCGAGCGTGGATGTGGGCGGGCGGTGAGTGTGAGGCGGAGGAGGAGGTGCTGCTTGTGGATGCGGCCAGGCGGGTCTGGCAGCGGCGAGCGTGAGGTGGTGTGGCGCGCAGCATGTGTGGAGCCGTGAACAGGGCCAACCAATCGGAACCCGATTAATCGATTATTGAAAAAGTTGACAACTTTTTCAATAATCGATTATAATCGATTATGTCGATTAGTTGTTGCAGCCCTACTCTCATGCATGCTGGCTTTGCAAGGTGATTTTTGATTCATATGTTTATGTAGTATTGTTTTCTTATGTATTTTGAATTAAGGTGGGATCTGATGTTGTGATGATGTCATGGGGCGGGGTCTTGGTGCAACTGATTGTGTTCACACTATAAATTGATTGTAGCTGTATGGATTGTTTGTCACGATGTCCCCAGGGGCGTATCTGCCGCGAGGCAAACAAAGCGTTTGCCTTGGGCGGCAATTTCCAACGGGGTGGCAAAAATACCACCCCCAAAACGATCAGGCGAGCTGTGCTGCACAGAATTCGGTAGCCTCTGCTGCCTAATCGAGGATGAGAGGACGACGAGCTGGTGCAGCAGTGGCAGAAGGAGGAGTGGCAGAAGGAGGATCGGCAGGAGGGGGCATGAGAGTCTCAGGTGGGCTTTGCAGGATCTGTGGTGGGCTCCGTGAAGTCTATGGTTGGCTCCGCAGGGTCTCAGTGGGGGCTGTGCAGGATCTGTGGTGGGCTCTGCATGGTCTCAGGGGGGCTTTGCATGATCTGTGGTGTGCTCTGCAGGGTCTACTGTGGGCTCTGTAGTGGGCTCTGCAGGGTCTATGGTGGGCTTTGCAGTCTGAGACCCTGCAGAGCCCACCAGAGATCCTTCACAGCCCATTATAGACACTGCAGAGCCCACCACATATGCTGCAGAGCCCACCTGAGATGAGACCCCAGCTTTCCTGCTACGCTAATAGCGGAACATGTCAAAAGCTGCATGCAGCGTGTGCGCTGTATCCAGTGACTGACAGGTTACGCAAAAAGTCTAAAACAGGAAGGGGTGGGGCAAATTTAGTGGAGGGGTGCCTGAGTTTCATCTTGCCTAGGGCAGCCCCAAACCAAAATACACCACTGGATGTCGCACTGATGAAGGGATCCTGCGCGACCCCAATACGTTGGCTTCTTGACGCATGTGACGTATCAATAAAAGTGCTATCCTTTTTGCACATTACAAGTGAGTGCTGGTGACTTCTATCTTTACTTGGACTACAGCGCGGTGCCATCTGTGTCATCACTTCGAGCACCATTTTGTTTGGTTCAAGCGCTGTATCGTGTGCAGGTGATTCTCTAACGCTATTAGGAATGCCACGCAAACACAGGGAGAACATACAAACTCCACGCAGATAGACTATGACCCAAATTGGGACCAGGGACACCCAGTGTTGCAAGGCAGAAGTGCTAACCACTACTTGTGCTGCCTATGTGTATATTATGGCATTTTTACACTGTTACACAAAACTAAAATGGCTAATTAAGGCGTTAAGCCCGTGGAACATGCATCGAAACAAACTTCCCCCTGTGAACAAAAAAAGTGAACCGTGAAATCACGGCACACAAAAACGTGCACAAGGGTGCTTGGTCCTTCCATAAAGAAGGGATCTACTTTCCTGACCCCCCCCCGGGGCACAAGGCTCGTGACAGGGGTTAAGTCTGTTGGTCCACCAACCCGAAGGCCGGTGGACCCCGATCCTTTGGGGACCTGCCAGAACAGGTCCCTCACAGTACTAAGTGGGGGGCTCTCCCAAAGAGAGACCCCCCAGGTTGGGGGGAGACAGAGAACCCTATATCAGGGCATAGAATCTCCCCCCCCCCACATCGGGAAAAGGCCCCGAAGGACCTACACCCTCCGCAATCTGTGGGTTTTCAATTAAAAAAAGCCAATTCGTGCATAGAGTGCAATAAATAATACTACAGTGCCAGTGCACCACGCTGACAGGCCTTAGGGGCCGGAGTGCAAGAATATTGCCCCGGACTAGCCATAAGGCCTGTCCAAGAGGCGATGTGCAGAAAATGCAAGGTGGTGTGTGACCAAGTGATCAGTGAGTCAATGTGGGGTCCCATACCCAAGTGACTTTCTGAGCACCCCTGGGATGCAAACCCCAGGGGGCACAACACCACGGCCTTCTGCTGCCCCCAACCCTCCAGCCAGACCAAGCTTCGCATCTGTTCAGTCAGAAAGCCATCTAATGGGCTGTTCCCCTCTCACAGGAAGCAGCCCCACACGCTCTTTCACTCCAGCGAGTACTAAGTAACCATCCCCCGCAAGGACGGTTCTTTTCCCCACCGAAAACTGATAAGAACAGATACTACACTTGATCTTAGCCAAAAGGCCGATAAGCGATTAAGGCGTTAAATTGTGTATCTAAAGCCAGGACGTTTATTTTAGTTTTGGACAGAGTACTAAGGGGCTAGAACCCCAGTTAGGTACTTATTGCAGTCTGACTCCCTGTTAGGGAGATAACACTAACTTTGTCCTGTAACCAATGTCTTTGGTACAGTGAATGAGGAAAAATCCAAAACTTTGAGTTGTCAGTCACTACCACAGGAATAAAGAGAATGTCGTTTGGTCAGCGACGACTGTCTGAGAAGGAATTTGCCTCACTTGTATCTCAGTGCAGGCTTCTGGGGGAAACAGGAAATCGCAGTACCAGGAAATTAATTTTCCAGGGGCATTCTGTACAACAAAGGTTTACAGTCTTTCAGTATCATAGGCATGCTAACCCGTTTAGATCTCTTTCCCCCACTGGTCCCCCTATGCACTCCCACTTATCGCAGCTATTGACCACACTCAGAGAGGTCATAACACATTCTCAGACATCCGCTGAGCTCTGCATCTTGGTATTTCAGTGTTACAAAGCTGCCACCCTTCAAAAATCTCACAGACCTCTGGTGATACCCTGCTGTTATCAATATCCAGCAATAGCACTCCCAGCATCAAAGGGGAGATATAAACAGGATACACTTATATCTCCATATGAGCCTTCACAATACCATGTGTATGTGGATATGGTCTGTGGACCTTTTCTATTACACTGGGTTTGATATTTTGTAAAGGATTGTACTACTAAAGATAAACAACACAAAATTAAGCAATTTTAACCCCTTCGTGACGGGAGACGTACACTGTACGTCCCGCCACAAAGGGACCAAATGACTCGTCACGTACACTGTACGTGACGAGTTATTTGCTGCACTAGAAGGCTGGTAACCGCTGAGAATCAGCGGTTACCATTCATTAATGTATGCCTCAGTTTCGAGGCATCCATTAATGAAAGGGTTAACCTTTTTCAGATACCTTAATATCGGGTGTCTGAGAGTCAAAGCAGAGCGGGCACACATGCCGGCATTCTGACAGCTCGTATAGATCGAGAGATATCTCTCTCAAGCTATACTGGCTTTTTTTTTTTTTCTTTCACATTCAGGGATACATAATGTATCTATTCCTGAAAGAAGAATGTTTCAGTTTTCTAAACGTTGTTGGAACGTTCAAGAAAACTTTTAATTAGTGACAGCTTAATCCTGAACTGCTACAGGATCAGTGTCACTAACTTATTATCGGCTGTTCTGAAGTTTGAAGCAGCCTGATAATAACCAAAAATGTATTAATTTATCAAGCAGTAATAGTGAGATTAATTCACAATGACTGCTTGATATAATTAAATAAAATAAAATTGTTAAGTTTAAAAAAATTGTGAAAAGTGTAAAAAAATAAAAAAAAGGGACAAATAAATGAATGTATTTTTTGCATTTTTTTTAGCTGTGCTGGTTTTGTAAAAAAAATACTACAAATCAAAACTGGGAAAAAAGTGTTTTTTTTACGTTTTTTCCTCTTCTTTTTTTATATTTTATTTGTCCTAAGTGAGGCGTTAAGACACACATATGTGATATAAAGATGTAGCCCTATCTGTCCTCTAAAAAACAATATATAATATGTGTGGGTGCACTTTGTAAGAAAGTATATTACTGATGTGGAAGAATCACACAGCAAAAATGTCAAAAGTGTGTCAGTCATTTACGAACAGAAACTAAAAAACAAGCTCAGTCATGAAGGGGTTAAGAAGCCAATCTGCACATACTGAATTTACAGGTCTGTTTATATTCAGCTGGTAATCATACCTACTGGAGGCACCAGGTCAAAACATTTAATACACTGGAATGATAATGTTATCATTATTATTAGTATTTAAATGGCGCCAACAGTTTGAGTGACATTTTATTTATTATAAAAGGGAGATAGTACAGTTACAATACAAAAGCAAGACAAGGGAGATAGGAGGGCCCTGCTCATGAGAGTTTACAACCTTTAGACTGTAAGCCCTCACGGGCAGGGCCCACCTTACCATCTTGTCTTAAAAATTGTATTGTGATTGTAATGTCTTCCTTATATTGTAAAGCGCTGCACAAACTGTTGGCGCTATATAAATCCTGTATAATAATAATAATAATAATAATAATAATAAAAAGGGAAGGGAAAGTTATAATAAAATTAATAAATGTGAGGAATGAGTTGCTAAAGAAAGTAAAAATTCAGTTGTTAGAGTTGAGATAGGCTTCCCTGAACAGAAGAGTTTTTAGGAATTTCTTAAAAGGTGGACAGAGTAGGAAATAGCTTGACAGATTGAGGTAGGAAGTTCCAGAGGATGGGAGACGTTCTTGTGGCCGGCATGGGAGGAGGTCATAAGGGAGCTGGAGAGCAGGAGGATTGGGAGAGACAAAGAGGATGGTTTGGGTGATATTTTGAGACAAGATTGGTGATGTAGCTCAGTTTTGGAAAGAATGAGTTTTAAGAAGTGGTTAGACATTCAAACTGAGATGTAAATTAGTAATTTAGTGATGAGCAAGGAGACTGAAGGTGTGAGTTAAGCAGAGAGATAGATGTAGGTCTCATCAGCATAGTGTTGGTATTCAAAGCCATAAGAGCAGAGTCATGGAGGACGAAGGATTGGAATTTTTTTTGAGGAGGAGCGGGTGGTCAACTGTATCAAAAGGTAGCAGAAAGGTCTAACAGCATAATTCAGAGTAGCGGCCATTGGTTTTAGCTGGTAGCAAAGTCGTTAGTGAGTTTTAATAGGGCAGTTTCTGTGGAGTGTTGCTATTATATGGTACAGTATAACAGCCACACTTTGATCAGCTTACCAGACATAAAAATCTTCAAAGCGCAAGATACTAGCTTTCCCCAGCAAATATATGTTCTGCTTTTTTGCAGGAGGAATGCAGTATTGAGAGTTCTTCTGTCTGATCAAAAGAACAGTCTGATCCATTGTGATATAAAACCAGCTTAGCTTCAAACTCATACTTTTCATCTGACAAAGCCGTGGCAGAGACCCGCTCTTCTCTCCTTCTTCCTACAGTAAGATAAATGCTGTATATGCGGTTCTATAAAACAACGCCTGGGATTTTAGTAAATGTATATAGTGTGTGTGTGTGTGTGTGTGTGTGTGTGTGTGTGTGTGTGTGTGATATATATATATATATATACACACACACACACACACACACACACACGAAAAGAAATAAAGATTGACAGAGATTTACAGTATATGTGAATTTGATATGTCTTTAATTTACATATCTACTTTAACCCAATAAACTGTATCTAAACAGAAATCATTTTTCATTTTTGGAGAGTAGGTGGCAGGTACTTATCCTGTTGGGCTTGTTTTTGCTGTCTGTGTCCCACTAGGAAGTTTAACCCTTTCTATTTGTTCTGGTGATTATTATCACTGGGCGAGAAAACAATGAGAAATCCAAAATTTGCCAGTTGTCAGCGGATTAAGAATAGGAGGGGAAATATTACAATGGGGACATTTGCTCTGGTAAAATATGTCTAACATGAGATTTCTCATTTGTTCAAAGAGCATATGAGACTGAAAGGGTGTGCTAGAGGGGGTAATTTAACATCTGAATTGGGACTTTGCCCCATTTTGCTCTATAAATAATACCAAAGACGTTCAGAGCACGACACAACATAGCTGTAAATTTGAAGCTGATTACATTAAAGTGTTCAGCATGACTATTTAAGTGACACTAAACTCAGGAGTTAAATATTAAAAATACATTCAAGTACCCTATTAGCAATAATGGACTTTATTTGTGTATCACTCTAGATCCTCAAATCATCTCTGAATTGGTGCTGACACTGTCCTTCCTTCTGGAGGGGGGCTACTTTTGTTCCCCATGGTCCCTGTGTGTGTTGTAAAGCAGCCACCCCTCCAAGCTCAATCATGTGATGGATTACAATGTCAATACACATTAGCAAACTAAATGTGAGATTGTAATCCATTACGGGATCAAGCTCAGAAAGGTGGATACTTTACAACACACACAGGGACCATGGGAAACAAAAGCAGACACAACTCCAAGCATGCTCCCACGATGGACTGCAATTTTAATACAAATTAGTAAGCTAAATGTGAAATTGTAGTCCATCATAAGAGCGAGTTTGGAGCTGTGGCTACTTTACAATACATGATTTTTATTGAAAAATGACTTGGTTAAATGGTAAACCTTTTATATCTGCCTGAACTTCAGCTTTAATGCAATCTGGGGGAAAGCAGACAGGTTATTATTGAATCAGGATGACAACTCAGTCCTAAAGTGCCTCAAGCCCAGTAGATATTGCTACATCTGGTCTCCCTATTGCTAAATCACTGGGGATTACCCCCCTTCAGTTTTCTGAAATAAATTACTAGTATTTTAACCAGTTATAAAAACATATTTACAACCACACTCTGTATAAGACACAAACTGGTTCCAGTAAAAAATTATACATAGTTTAATTGTAATTGAGGTATCAGTCCAAGTACTGCAAGGGTACTCTAAATGTCATAAAACATATGTGTAAGCAGACTGAGGACAGGACCAGAAGACAACTGTTATCACTTAAAAAGCCACAGAGGACCAGAGGAAACCGTTTAGACACACTCCTGGCCCATTAGACGTAATTTATTTTTGTTGTTTAGTGATTTAATATGAACACTTGTGCATACTTCTTCTGCTTCTTTAATAAACTTCAGAAGGCAACAAGGTCCAGCCAAGAGAGAGAGACTCCAGCATGACATTCCACAACAAGATCAGAAGACCACTCACTGCCAAATGGGGGTAAGGCTAATCTTGGAGACAAGATGGTGCTCCCTATTTTTCATCCATATCCATTGAAAATACATTTAATTCACTAAATACATATGCAATCAAAATGCATTGGAGCCCATTAAAACTTGTGTTTACCTGCTGATGATCATCCCTGCAGGACAAAACAGCAGATAATCACCTCTAGATGCAAACTGCTTGCATCCAGGGGGGATCATCTGCAGTTATTTCCTGTGTGTCTGATTATTGGCAAATAACTTGATTATCTTAAAGTGGGTCTTGGGGTCTTGAAGCAAAAACCTTTTTTTTTTTTTAGCTTTGGATAAGGGTTAGACCCACTGTCACGTTTTCAATGCTGTCTGCATTCCCAATGGGGAGATTCACCTGTTTTTTTGTACTGGTGCCCTGTAGTGGTGAAAGAAAATGAGCGAAAATCCAAAATTTTACAGGGTTATTCAGAAAAGGGTGAAGAGTTTGGAGAAGGCAGGAGAAGGGAACAATCTAGGACAACATAGTTGAACTGGAAAGTGAGCTGAATTGGAGAATTTTTCCAAATCATCTATGTTGTCCTAGATTGTTCACTTTTCCTGCATTCTCCAAACTGTTCACCCTTTTGTGAATACCCGTTAGAGTTTTCCTAAGAACAAGAGGCAAAGCAAAATCATCCAGTGGGGACACCTGCTTTGGGAACAGCTGTTTGAGATTGGTGTTCCCCTCACTTTGGGAGATTTCCTCTTATTTCCTATTGCATCTCTGGGACAGGAATGTTTTCCTAATGGTACTAAGATGGCAAAAAAAATCACCTGGCAGGATTACCCTGGTAACCTTACCCTACTCGATCCAAAAAAATGGAATTTATTGTAAAAGGAACACTAAAATATTATGCACAACATATCTTTTGTAGACAAAAGAACAATTAAGTTAAAGCAGAAATACAGACATTCAACAAAACATCTCAGGGTGTTAAAGTTTTCGTGGCAGTAGAGATCTGCAAAAAAAAAAACTTTGACTTGGCTGTTTTGGCTGCTAGTGATTTTTTTTCTCTTCTGTGTACACTGCACAGCACATGCTCACATGCAGTGTACACTCCGGCATTATTCTTGGCATGGCAGGAATAGAGCCCAGTGACAGGGACAATGAAACTCCTGTGCGTTTGTGCATACATCATCAGTTGCCATCCAATGACTGAAGAGCAGTGTTATGGGATCCAGAATAAACAGTGGTGTAGATTTTGGCGTTGATGGGCAATTCAGCGACAGGCTCCTAGACCTCTCAACGAGCATTAGCAGGTAAGTGTGCCAAAATGTGCAAGAACCCTGGTAAGATGTAATATACTGTATATTAAATTTCTGAATCTGGGTTTAGATACACTCTAAAGGTTGACTCCTTACATGAAAACAAACTAAACAAAATATGACTATACAAGTAAAGCTGTACTTAGAATATAAGGAACCCTACTGATGCACAGCCCAATCTAAAGAATAGCGATTATTGTCATCACAATAAGACTAGCCAGTTTTTACTGACAAAAATAAATATTTCTGGAATTCACATCTAACCACTCAGTAGATCAGGGAAGTGTTAGCACATCTTTTAGGTTTTTATTACTGTATGCACTTTAGCATTTAGCACTTTGAAAGCTGCCAAAAGGTCTTCCCTTCTCCACTATATCCAAAACTCAAAAAAAAGTTTGTATTGGAGTTGGGCTTTAGTAGTACAGGTAGCATTGAGCAGTGACAAAGATTGTGCAGAACTCCAGGACCCTAAGACACCCTTTTACTAGTTTACTGAGCAGAGCAGTTCAGCAAATGGAGCAAATTGGCATTCGGGGACAAACATGACCACTGTCTATTGGATCAGTTAGCTATGAATCCTAGGACAGGCAAACTGCTTTGTTCATCACTACTTGCAACTTACTAATATGTAGATGTTTGGCTTGAGATGAACTTCAAATTGAGTATATTGATTTTCTTTGTGCATAAGTGAAGAACAAGTGTTTTACTTAGCACACGAGAACTCATTTGTATTTCTTATCTTCACCATTTTCTTACTTGCAAAACGCAGGCACAATTCTTTAGAGTATGAGAAAGAGAACAGAATATCCTCGTTTTTGTGCGAAAATATTGTTCATAGCATAGTTTTAAATCAATGTACTCTAAAATAGTAAAGCCAGATATCTGATCATTGATTTTGAGTGACACAGTCTCAGTTATAAAAGAGCCAATTTACATACACTATGTTCTAATCAGCATTACACAGAGCAAATGCCATTTGCATGGCATTTCCACAACTAGATGGGGCTAAGGAGCATTGGAAATCTTATGCTTCTCTGCTCCATCTAGTAGGGGGAATTCCATGCGAATGGCATTTGTCCAGCATGCGGCTGGGTGGAAGATTGATAAATCCCATACAGTTAGTTGGCGCTCCCATTCCCCAGGCCTATCTCTTTTAAGTCCCGCCTTGCATCCTATTTCTAAACTTCCTTGTGAGGGATATTACAACTATATCATTATCTCCAGTTCTCAAACAGCTTATTTCTATATTCTAAAATAGTGGTCATTGGGAAACTGGGAGAAAAGAGACTGGGGGCCCCAGTGCGGTAGTTCCGCCACTGCTTATGTGGGCTGAAGGGGCAGCTGCTTTGGGCCCCACAACAATGATTGGGCCCTGGGCGACTGCCCCTTTTGCCCTGCGTTAAAGACGGCCCTGAAATGGGCCCTGACTCTTCCCTACTTAACAAAATAGAAATAACTTGAGTTAGGTTACAGAAAGTTTATGTAAAACCACCTTCACTTCAGTATATTCAAAATTCCATATGGACTGTGGAATTGTGCAGTGGACTCCCCTCTGCACTGCAAGAGTTAAATGCTCAATAAATCTAGGGGGCAGGGGAAAAAGCTGTAAGGTCCGGTTCACACCTGGGCGTTTTGTAGCGCGTTCCTACGTTCTGCAAAACGCTCAAACACCGAAATCCCATTATTTTCTATGGGTTTGGTTCACACCTGGGCGTATTTCAGGCCGTCTGAACGCGCTACAAAATGGCCTACGCCAGAAAAAATACAGGAGCTCAGCACAATGCACAGGGCAATAATATACAATTACATATAAATAACTCATTTCATACCTACAGCCACTGTAGCACATCGCACAGAGCACATATTTACAATTACAGATAACTCATTTTATGCTTCTTGCTTACAATGTTTGATTGGTCTATAATTAAACATGGGAGTTGCCGCAAAGGTATGATCAATCTTTCGGCTTGAGGAATGCTGTCTCTCAAGAATGTGTCCTGGCGCTCCAACTGGACAGACATCATACCCAGCAGCTCATCAAAACTGTAACATAAAAGTTGGGGGTCAATACTAGCAATTAGCAATATACATACATGAAAGAAAGGCTGATTTGATGCTAGCTTTATGTTCTAACCAGTTATCCCGTCTGTTTTTCCAATAAAATCTATGATGCTACTATTATATGGTACACAACAACAATAATCAATAAGCATTGTATATGTACTAACTGTAACAAGGACACTCCACTGTAGTCTAGGTAAGTCAAGTACAATGCAGTTTATTAAAGGGCAAACACAAAATAGCTTGCAGCAGCAACATAAGACAGTCCTTTATATGGCTCATTAGCTTTCCACAGCTTCAAGACACTCACGCTGCTCACCCCTCATGAGCCCTTACTCTGCTCTCTTAGCAGTCTGTACCACAGGTCCTAGGGTCACCGACCTTCCTGACCTCTCCCCTCGTGGGCACTCACTCTGCTCTCTTAGCAGTCTGTACCACAGGTCCTAGGGTCACCAACCTTCCTGACCTCTCCCCTCGTGGGCACTCACTCTGCTCTCCCAGCAATGCGTCCGACAGGTCCCTGGGGTCAGCGACCTTCCTGACCTCTCCCAGCCACCACTGGCTGTTCCGTGTGCATCCAGCATGCACCCGAGTTTGTCTGTGTGCTCCCTGCACACACAGCTCCAACACTCCTCTCTGAACTCTGGTCCAGACTTCCTAATAAGGCTGCTCTCAGCCACCTGATCCAGCTATACTGGTCATTGGTAACACCTGGCCCCAGGACTGAAGATCTCATCCCACCCAGAGCTCTACGAAATCTCCAGAGCTCCAGATCCCAGCTACAATTAGGAAAACCTGGACGAACCTGAAAAGCCAGGCTGTTCATTTTACCATGTTTCACATTCTGGACCCTCTCAGCCCCTTTGGTTCAGAGTCCTGGGTGCCAAAGTCGCCATACTACACCGTGGCATCGGCTTACACTGCCACATAACCTATTTATGGACATGCGCGTATAGGATAATAATTTCTCCTCATGGCCACGGAGGGTTTCATACATGGCCCAAAACTGCCCTCTTAGTTCTCGGTTGGCAATCATTGGATGGACCCAAAACCTGCGCTTGCTCAGTCTCCTTCTCCTCAAACGTATAAGCCGCACTGCCGCAACGACTGCTGCAGTTCGTCGTCGTTTCCCAAGCTCCATAATCACTGCACATAGCACACTCTCCTCTGTAACAAAGAAACTGCACACAACACATGGTCCTTTGCATACAAGGAAACACGAAAAGGAAATGCTGCGTCTCAGGAAGTCTTTTTCATTGGACGCCTCCGTAAAGACCGGAATTCTTTTTCATTGGACGCCTCTGTAGTCGATCAAAAAACGCGCATACGTTTTCTAGTGTGCAAAAACACGCGAAAATGCTTGACAATACGCTCCAAAAACATCAGGAAAAACGCACGTAAAACGCGCATATAGGAAACGCCAAGGTGTGAACCCAGCCTAAAACTTACCTTATTCCTTGTTCACACTTCTCTCCGATGCTGCGCATGTGATGATGTCAGCCTGTGACTGCTGGCCAGAGCGCCTTAGAGAAGAGGCTGAAGGGGACCGGTTGCAAAGTGCGAAGGGAGGCTGCCAGAGTGAGCAATCAGGTATTACAGCTTATTCTTCAACCCCCCAGACTTATAGGCTAATTCCACCTTGTGGAATACCATGTCACACCCATTAAACAGGCTTTTTGAATTTGGTGTGGCTGTGCCATTCGCAGGATCCATGAATGAAAACATTTCTGTCTACCACTGTGGCAGAGGAGTTTGTAGTTCTCATTGGAGCACAAGTGCAGTGACATCACACCACTTGTAGTCCATTATAATCTTCCCCCAGCTTAATTCCAGAAGGTCCGCACCAGGGGTTGGAGTACCAGTCTGCAGGAGCCTGTTCATTGCACCCCAAAGGTTGAGCTTGATGGACCTGTGTCTTTATTCAACCTTAAATGCTACCGTATGTAACTATGACACCACTGATCACAGTTGCAATGCTTTGCAGGCTCCAATGCAAACGATTAATACATGCATCTTTTTTTGCAATATATGTAATAATTTTTTCTAAAAACTGTAATATGCCTTTAACAAGCATTTAACCCTTGCAGTATGGGGAGGCTTCACTTTTTTTCTGGTGCTTAAAGTCGAGCTTTTACAAACACAAGTCATTTGCATGACTGAAAATAAACAATGAAGAAAAAAATGTCAGCTGAAAAATATATATTGTGCATTCTCAAACACTTCCAGGCAGATGAACATTGTGTTCGAGCAGCAGCAGCAGCAGCGACGTATGACTAATAATATGTGAATGTACTCAGACTGGGTTCATTCTGGGTAAACCGGCAATGTATAACCGCTGGTGCAATGTACATTCAGTAATGTATTTTGAGCAGTAACCGTGACCTTTATCAGAATCCTAGCTGTACGCAGCGTGCAGGTTCAGGAATCTAATGCAAATGTTTGCCCGAGCTGATGGATGTCTGATCTGTGCACACTACGTAATCAGATCTTGTTATTGGGAATGGTGTGCACGACGTACAGACAGTGCCAGTCTTCTACATTGCCGTCTCATAGGCGCTCAGCACCTCCCCGTCTAACACGTGTGCTGTCTGGCTCTGGGCTGTATGTGCCACAAGGAGCCAGCCTTCTGCTTAGATGTGGATCCACACAACACGTTATTTATATTGGATGGTCCACAGGGACTATTCTTGTAGTATGCACAATGAATGCTGAGGGTGGCCTTTCCAGAATGCTGCAGACGCAGCATCATGAATGAAGGAAGTGAGGTTCCAGACTTCACTAACACCACGTGCAGCTCCACACACTGCATGTCTGGAGCAGGCTGAACACAATGCGTGTGCCCTGGGGATCTTCAGCGGAAGGGAAGGAGGGATGTTTTGGTGAAGAAGTGACGCAGGAGAGGGGACAAATACTCGCACATGCCTGAAAACAGAATGTAAATTATTTTATTAAAGGCTGGCCATACAATTAATATTCCTCACGTTCAGTGCTGCAGGCAGAACAAGAGATCCATCGATTTCCCCTTCCACGCTATTTAGCCTTGCTGCAAGTTATTGTGCACTTGAACAATGCAAGTATCTGATTGGATGTAGGCAACGATCAGATTAAAATTCAACAAAAGTCAGATGAAAAATTGACCTTTGTTGAGCGTGTTGGGGGGGATTGGTCCGCACAACACGAATCAGCCAAAGTTCAAGCAATGTATGGCCTGCTTAGGTCTACCTGTCATGCTATGTTTCATGTTACATCCATTTAAAGTGTATTTCCAATTTTGCAGTCAAATTATAGAAACCCTCTCTATATGTTCTGTGTGTGTGGTCCCATTCACACAGCATAACGAAAAATCATATTTTAAAAAATATAATTTTTACCTTTTCGATGTTTTGTTGCAGCAGACAACAATCGAGGTTTATCTCAGCACCTTCACAGTGATCTGTCATTATAGAAAGACTTCAGTAGGATACACACTGAGTGAATTTCAGCTGATTCATCTGAATACGTGACCCTATGCCATCGCCAGAAGTGGATCCTTAAGCTGGCCATACACTGTAATATTTTCTGTGTTCAACCCGTGGGCTGAATGAAGAACAGTTAATCTTCCATCAAAGCTTACTAGCGTTGATCGAGGAATCTCCCGGTGTTTGCACTGTATTCTGACAGCGGTGTAGATGGAGGAGTCTTTGCACTTTTTCCATCTGAACATAGAATATCTGCAGACAATCTATAGGTGTATGGCCATTTTAAGTCATGTGTGTTCATGGTATGTTGGATACACTTATAGCTGTTGTCAGAATACCGGAACTGAGCCGGTAACTGATTGGCTGCCAACACTGTTCATTCAAAGATTTTCCAACTAGCTCTTTCCATCAGCTGATCGAGGGATGCCGGCCAAAAGGGTGCTGCCAGCAGCATCCACTGAGTGAATTTCAGGCGGTTCATCAAGAACCGGCATAGAGCACAGCCAGCTTTAGATCGACTTTTGCTGAGGGAACATGTTTGAAAATCTTGAACAGTGATTGCAGCCAATCAGCTGCGAGCTGGTGCTGCTGTCAGAATACAATACAAGCGGTGTATTCGTCCATTCATGCTGTTCAGCGTGGTTGGAGGAATCTGTTCTATTTCTTCATTCAGCCTGCAGGTTTAATGAAAACATAGAACCGTGTATACCCCACTTTAGGACTGAAATGTAAGGATTGTGTTTCTCTCATTAACTTCATTAACACACAGTGCAAAGCCCCTCACAGCCCCTCCTAACATTATAAGGAAGAAGAAGCAAGTAGAAATGTTAACCCTCAAGAAGCCAAGAAACCCTAACCCAAGCAAAAGAAATGTACACTGCAAGAAGCATTTTTTCTAATTGTTGTAGCTTGTGCGATGTGAATGGGAACATGAAACAAATATAAAATAGGCGTTATCCCAATTTGGCTGCAAAAGTGGAAATACATTTTAAAGTAGTATTAAGGTATGGGCGTTGTTTTACCTTAATGCATTCTCTGCATTAGGGTGAAAACGGCCCAGCACCTTTTTTCTACCCCAGTCCCCCTCAAACTTACCTGTCAGCTGCTCTCGTCCCCGCCGCCGGTCCGAAGAGATCCTCCGTTCCCCGAACCTCCGGGTTGCGGGGGGAGGATACTGATGGCAGAGGAGCCATAGGCTCCTTCTGCTATCAATCAAAGAGGGAAGAGGTGTGGCCTACCACAGGGCTGTGTGTGTCTATGGACGCACACAGCCACTGCAGAAACGAGCGTGCATGGGTGCCTCCATTAGAACGATGGTGGCATCCATGCAGGGGGAAGTGCGCTGCGGGGAGAAAACTAGAAATTAGGAACTTTGAGGGAATAAAATCAACGGTCTCCAGCAAAGGAGGGTCTCCTTAAAGGAGAAATATTAAAAAAAGTTAGGCTTTAATATCCCTTTAAGGTGTAACATGGATCATGGTGCCATTCCGCAGCCCCCGCCCCCCTCAAATTGCCCCACTACTTCCCTGAATAGTGAGGTTCTTCTCCTCTGTGCAGCATTCAATATTGGCTCCATCCGTTCAGCCACGTCTTTATTCACAGGTCCTGAACAAGGGATCCTGCGTGGCCCTGAAACGTTGCCTTTGATGATGCATGTGACCCATGGTCAATAAAAAGAGACAAGGATTCACTTTCTGATCTTCTGTGAGTGCCGGTGATTTTCTATTTGATACTTTTAGGATCGGTAGAGTTCAATGATGACTTCCTCCATTCCATAACGGAAGGTCTGTACTGAGGTAGGGCTATGCTCATAATCTTCCTTCCGCCAGCCAGTCAGTGCAGGGGTGCGTCTGGAGACCCTCTTGGAGTGCAGCTCCTGGGGCTAAAGATCTAAGTGACCCTTGTTACAATGTCACAGGAAATAAAAAAACACAAGGAAATGATCTAAAGAGGAAGAGAGTTCCGCACATGAAATGAAGAGTCCAGGGTTATATAAGTGACAGCACTGTGGTCATCTGACTTGTAAACAATGGCACATAAATCCTCATTATTTCATGAAGGAACTAAATCTAAATGACGTCTGTGATGAGCCATAATTATTTTCATGTGAACATATAAGTGCCATCAATAATATGTACAAATACTCCATACTACTCAGACGTCACACATCACTTGACATACATCATGGACTCTGGGCTATGCGCGGGACATGCAGCTCATTGCTTCTGACATAACATACCGGTACTAGTCACTTTGGAGCTCACCTTCCGTACTCCAGCCCTCCACCTGTGAGAAAACTACAAATCCCATAATACATCTGTATCTGGCACTCATGCCTGTGGCTGTGAGAATCTTGCAATGCCTCATGGCATTTGTAGTTCCACAACAGCTGGAGGGCCAGAGTTTGCCCACCCCTGACTCAGGGCCAGTTCACACCAATTGCGGTGCATTCCAGAGTGGAAGCTGGCCACTCCAAACTGCCCCCCTTCATTCTGGGGCGGTGCATTGTAGTCAATGGCACCGCAGCCATGCCCCCCAGCCCGCAGTGTGATCAGACACGTGGCAAAACATTGCCCAGTGCGAACGCAAAAAAATAGAGCATGCAGCATTGTTTTGCCTTCGCACTGGACTGGAACGCAGGCAAGGTTTTGCCCTGCGACCGATCACACTGTGTGCACCAAATGCCTTTACAAACCCCCATATTAAAAGTAGCAGTGCCATCATCACTGTGCCGCACATGGCCTGCGCAGGGAGCAGAGCTGTGGGAGGAACCCAGCAGGCTCCACCCACTACAAGCAGAAAACTAAAGGAGGGGGCGGAGACAAGACCGGTCACCCTGCACAAGGAGAGAGAGCAGCAGTGACCTGTCTTTTTTACAGGAAGCTCACACTGGAATACTGCACAGATCTGGAGGAAATACACAAGATGAAGTAGGATCACACACGACTCTTGGATTGAGATAACATTGATTTATCCCGGAGCTCTGCTTACACAAAAAGAAAAAATATGCACTTCTGTCAAAGGAGTATGAGAATAAATAAAATGAGTGGATTTGTAAAGGTTTGTGTTAAAGGAAATGTTAAAAAAAAGGAACCCTTGCAGTGGGAGTTCCCCCGCTAGGGTGCAAAATAAAAAAGAAGTACTCACGCAAACCTCGGTCCTGCCCAGCTGCCAGACCAGTGCCCGCAACCTCTTCTCCCAAAGGCTCCTGCGGTCCGTTGACTTGCATTGGACGTGAGGACGCGGAGGAACATTCCGCAGCCGGAGCGGAAGGGAGAGCGAGGTGAGCAGTCACTGCCGCAGGACCAAGGATCAGGTGAGTGTATAAACCCTACCAGGGGTGGGCAAACTCCGGCCCTCCAGCTGCGGTGGAACTACAAATCCCATGAGGCATTGCAAGACAGCCACAGGCATGATGCCTAAAGGCAGATGCATGATGGGGAATGTAGTTTCACCACAGCTGAAGGGCCAGTTTGCCTAACCCAAAGGAAGCAGTTAACCCTTGTAGTGCTGGGGTAGCACACCTGCAAGGGTTCATTTTATTTTTTTGAAAAATCTTTTTATTCATTTTGCATAGTAAACAATTACATTACAGTAACATTCGGGCACCAACATAGCACCCCATTCATACACAACAGTGTATACATTACGGCATAACGTATGCCAACAACCGTAAAGGACTATGCAAGGTCCAATAACTAACCCTCTGACCATAACCCTCCCCCTCCCCTAGAAGGGGGGGTTCATTTTTGTTACCTGCCCGGAGCTGTTCTATAATACATAAACCCGTCCAGTCTTCAATTTACTGAGACGTGTTATGTACAATAGAGCAGCTTTTCACAACCTGGCTGCCTCGAAATGTTCACACAGCTCAGTCCCAGGGCTGTCCCCCAGGTCTGAGGTGATGTCCTCCGGTGGGTGCTGCAGATAATGTACAGAATTTTCCTCATTCAGGAAAACGTCACTACTTATGAAGTTTGTTTGGTTGAGTTTGTGAGGCTCCCAGGCTATAACATGTGCAACACATGCTACTTTCCTTGTGCCCAGCGCTGCATGTGTATCCGGTCTCCGGTGGGGCTGCGGGCTCAGCACACTACAGACGTGTGTTGGCTCCGCGCTGCACTCCAGTCCTTAGCAGGGGAGGTAAGCGGACTCCACCGTACACTGGAGCCTCCCGGAGCAGGTAGAGCGGGGCGGGGAGGAGGAATGTGGGCGGAGCCGGTGGGAGTAGATCTGGGCGGGGTCACCGAGGAGGAGGAGGCAAGCCAAGCGATGGAAGAAGAAACGGAGGAGGACGAGAACCTGCCACCGGGGGAAGAGCAGGGGATGCGGGACAGCCTGCTCGGGGGAACCCCGGAAGGGGTGTCGGTGCCCGCTCAGGTGCCCGGACAGGGCGAACGGGAGGACGAAGTGCGGGGCAGAGTGCCCGAGGGAGGGTTCGGCTGGGTGGTGGTTCTGGCGGCCACCTGGTGCAGCGGCTCCATCTTCGGCATCCAGAACTCATTTGGGATCTTGTATGTCATGCTGCAGAAGGAGATGGAAGGCAGCAAGGAACAAGGAATGGACTTCAAGACAGGTAAGGACCGGCCCGGTGCGGAGGGCACTGTCACACGCAGTGTTAGTAAATAGGGTGACAACTTCCTTCTCCGATGACAGCCTCCACGTGCTACACAGACCAACGAGCCCCCAGGACTTCTACACACGGCGACCAACTTCTCCAACTCCGGGGACAGCGATCGCTTACTCCGGGACACATCCGTACACGGGGAGAGGAGCTGATCTCCTCCGGGACACATCCGTACACGGGGAGAGGAGCTGATCTCCTCCGGGACACATCCGTACACGGGGAGAGGAGCTGATCTCCTCCGGGACATTCATGGGGAGGACATCTCCTGACTATCTAGGCACAGGCATGTCATGTGGCCACAGACTGATAGATCTGATCATACAATTGATCATTCAATGCATTGGAATAAAAGTCACAATCCTCCAATCAGTTTGATCGATTTTTGACTTCTGATCGATGGAAGGAATATCTGCATATGTCAGATGAACTGATCGTAGTTCAGATCCATGAAGTGATCACTTATGATACATATACATTCTTATATAAGGAATCGATATTTTCAGTCCATCACAAGGTGCAGACAATGCTGTGTGTTACATTCTTCGATATCTAACTGATGGGATGGATTGCATGTCAATCAGCCACAGATCAGTACATGTATGACCCCCTTTACGGAGATTGTACATGTCTGACGGTGTCTCACCTGTATCCAGGACCATTATGTGTCATTGTCCACGTGGGGGATGTCATTGGGTATCATACACTATACTATACAATCTCCTTTTTAATCTGAGGACAAAACTAAGCAATCCATTCACATTGCATCCAATCAGACAGCCCCTGCGCAGCATAGTTGCTGGAGATTGTACAATCAGCTTGCAAAGTGTATGGCCAGCAGTATATGATACATGGTCTGAATTCAGTGTAGATGTATCGGAGACGGTTATCTGTTGTGTACAATGTACAGGAGCTGTCAGGATCCCTCAATGAACATAGAGGAGGATGGAGCATGGAGTGGAATGTCAGATCCTTCACAGTGATCCACAGACCCCAAAATCCAATTCAGACCATTCCTCGTATGTTCCAATGCAGGCTCTGTCACAAGCATTACACGGGAACAACACTGGATGGATGTGACCCGTCCATTGACATATCTTCATCGTGTGCTCTTGATGGCAGACGTCGCTTCTCATTTTTTGCTCTAAGTGGCTGTGATCTGTCCCTTCACATCACTGAGTATTGTATAGCAGCCTGATGGCTTGTTCACATTGCATGCTTCCTGTTCACCATCCTGGGGATCGATAAAAGTCCGGCATCATTTGCAGGAATCGGGAGGATGTTAACAAGCCCACTTCTGTTCTTCCCGTATGTTCAGCACACACCGTATACAATCTGATTATACACCCCCCATAATGTTACCAAAACTGTGCATGCTTCAGCCAGGTAGACCAGTGACTCTAAAGGAGATTGTACAATCAGATTGTGACCTGTGTGGCCATCTATAGATCATTTACACGCTGCATTGTCTTTGCTGTTACTTTGTGGCATGTTGGCATCATGGAGGCATCACACGGACTGAAGCTGGCCATTGCTGTGAATTGCTTCTATTCGTTTCAGTGGTGACCTGGTGAAGGGTTTGTATTCTTGTCCGTCCTCACTGTACCATACATGTGTGCAGAATTGTATGTGTGTGTACTACCCTTGTTTGATACAATTTCCACAATGTGACACATGCCTAGTGTTGATGACACATGCAAAGTAAGTGTCCCCTTAGACTCCTTATATATTTCAATGGTTTTAGGGCCCATTCACTCTAAAGCATTCCATTGTGGTGCCATACGGCACACATTATTCTTAAGACAACCCATTCGTTATAAAGGGGCTGCCCACACACCACAATGAATAAAAACATGTACATGGCCCTTTAACAGCTCGGCGCACCACAATACATGGTGAAGGTGTTGTGCTGCACTGCAGTGTGTTCTGCGTTTGGGTTTCCTGTACAATGTATTGGGGTGCCATTTATTGCCACAACCTGTGAAAGGGCCATAAAAGCCCATGTGGTTCCCTGCTGGCTCGGCTGAAATTGGACCACTTCGGCACACCCACCCCTGTCAGAGTACAATATCCCCCATCCATGCTGTTTTGCTGTTGGGTGAATCAAGCGTTTTTTTCTCGTTGAGCTCTGGGCGATCAGTGTATGATCAGACAATGCGTGTATACAGTAGTAGACTTCTTTTGTTCAGCTTTTGTCTGAATAGAAAACCTCTAGCCAATTCCTCTATCCATGCTAAGAAGTGGGGACGGGGAATCTCTCGGTGCTGCAGCTATTGTAGTCTGTCAATTGGCCCCACCGGCTCTCCGAATACTTGACCAGTTTCTGCATCTAATTGGAGGTGATTGGATGTTCTGCTGATCATTTTTCTCCTGGCTCCTTCAGTTTTTTAATTGAACAATGTCAGGTGGGATTCGGCAGACATGCCACCCACTGAGCGAATTTCAGTCAGTTCATCAAGAGCCGTCCCAAATTTACTCAGTGCATAGGCAGCTATAGACTTTTACTTAACAGTGTCCCAGGTCAGGTCTGTGTATGTTATTACTAGCTCCAGGTTCTGTTCAAGTCATTTTGCCCAAGATTAATGTATGATAATGGGATTTTTTTTTTTTTTTTTTTTTTTTTTTTGGCCAACATGTTTTTTTTTTTGGGTCCTTCAGCTTTTGTCTGAATAGAAAACCTCTAGCCAATTCCTCTATCCATGCTAAGAAGTGGGGACGGGGAATCTCTCGGTGCTGCAGCTATTGTAGTCTGTCAATTGGCCCCACCGGCTCTCCGAATACTTGACCAGTTTCTGCATCTAATTGGAGGTGATTGGATGTTCTGCTGATCATTTTTCTCCTGGCTCCTTCAGTTTTTTAATTGAACAATGTCAGGTGGGATTCGGCAGACATGCCACCCACTGAGCGAATTTCAGTCAGTTCATCAAGAGCCGTCCCAAATTTACTCAGTGCATAGGCAGCTATAGACTTTTACTTAACAGTGTCCCAGGTCAGGTCTGTGTATGTTATTACTAGCTCCAGGTTCTGTTCAAGTCATTTTGCCCAAGATTAATGTATGATAATGGGATTTTTTTTTTTTTTTTTTTTTACCTTGGGCAACACGGTTCTTGCTTGTGGGCCCATTCATACCACATCCAGATAATCTCCGGACCACACCAGATTGTTTCCGGACCCAAAATGTATCCCTATGCTATTTCTGGCCTCTGTTCACACCAGCGCAGTCTGTTCCAGACCAGCAAAATACTGCATACCTCATTTTGTCTGGTCTGGAATGCATTGGAACTGCGGGCAGGTTTACACCATTTTCCGGACCAGATCTGGTCTGGAAAATGTTGTGAACCTGCCCTAGGGGCCCATTCACACCACATCCAGATCATCACCAGATTGTTTCCAGACCCAAAATGCATCCTAATGTATCCCTATGCTATTTCTGGCCTCTGTTCACACCAGCGCAGTCCGTTTCAGACCAGAAAAATACTGCTTGTCTTATTTTGTCTGCTCTGGAATGCATAGAAATTAATCAAACGCACTGGAACGCGCCTGTAAGACCATTTTAAGCTAAAAACAAACTCCCAAACGTGGCAAAATCGCTGTAAAAACACGGCAAAACGCAATGCACTGCGTTCCAGATCTGGCCCAGAAAATAGTGTGAACCTGTCCTAAGCATAGTGGTACATTGGGATGCATTTTGGGCCCGGAAACAGTCTGGTCTGGAGATGATCCGAACATGGTGTGAATGGGCCCTTAGTCCATCATCCTCATGTATAGAAATGTCTACCATTGGAGGTACATTGTATTTGATTCTAATTTGACAATCTGGCTGCATATTTTCCTCACTTTGTAAATATTATCAAACAATATGTCTGAACTTTGTCAGTTAGTCCATTGTTGGTACGCACTCCATTTACAGAGCTTCACCCACACATAGCAGTGACCGTCTGCCTGAGCTGGGTAGACGTCACAGGCATTCTGCTGAATTCTTCTTCCGCAATTACAAGACATTATTTCATCAGATAGGTAACCTACTTCATGTTCCGTGTTCTGAGCATGTTAAGCATCAATCTATTTACTGATGTGGTGTGATACCATCTGCCATCCAGCAGACAGATGGTGGACTCCCATTAGCGGAGCTTGCACCATGCATGTGGGAACTCCTGCCCCCGTTGTGCTATAGTATTAAGTGAAAGCTGAGCTCCTTCTTCCTATTCATGGACCAGGGGCCTCCGACTATACCTGTAATCTCCACAGACATTTGGTGATTACCTGCCTATCCATATATTTATGTGCTTATAGCAGCAGCTCTTGTTTAGTCAAAGACAAGCGATCAGATTATATATGGTGATGTTTTACTATGTACAGCGCTGCCAAAGTAGGACAACAATGTCATTTATAGTGACAGAAGCTTAACTGTACAATTACATGAATGCACTCTTATTGCAAAAATGACAACAACAAACAGTGATTTACCAAGATGTATGACATTGTGTGGTTGTTTTTTTTAATTTTCCAATGAACTTTGCTAATAAGCTGTATTTTTTTTCCCCTTTTGTTCCCTATATGGGATGCCATCTCAGGATGAATCCTTGCTGAATGCACCCCCTAGACTTTGACCCATACAAGAGCTACATATAAACATCTCAGGTTGTTACTTTTTTTTACAGAAGAATTGAGGACCAGACTTTGGTCCTATCTAATGAATAAGCAGTCCAGGAGTCTTGCAATGCCTAATGGGACTTGTAGGTGCACCACAGCTGGAGGGCCGAAGTTTGCCTACACCTGCTATAGAGCTTTGGTACTTACTTTTCAGCCTCGCGTTAATTCACTACTGGCCCTTTATCTTCATTGTCACTTGTAATTATAACTAGGGATGCACCGATCCCAGTGTCTCGGTATCGAGTACCGATTAGTTATTTTCGGTGCTTGCCAGTACTGGTGCCGTGTGCTCCGATTATCAGGAAGTTGGGTGGCGGATAATTGGCCGTCATCCGGCTTTCTGATTGCTTGTGAAGCCGGTGTTCTAGCGAAAGAACACCGGCTTCACTTGCCAAGGCTGCCTGGCTTCCTCCAATCAGGAAGCCGGGCGGTGAGTCATGAAGTGCCGTCCGGCTTCCTGATTGTTCACGTCATGACCCACCTCACAGCTTCTTGATTGGCTAGGAAGCCGGCTTCACTTGTTGCTAGGCAGCGTGGCTTTCTGACAGGAAGCTGGGAGGTGGGTCATAATCCACAGCCCGGCTTCCTGATTGGAAAGGAAGCCCTGCTCCATGCTCCCTCGGCACTGCTGGTCCGAGGAAGATCTCCCTGTGACTGGAAGTTCCGGGATCGGAGGTAAATATCGGAGCATTTAGGCGAGTAGGAGTACTCGCCAAAATACTTGGTGTCGGCACTGGTGCATCCCTAATTATAACCGATTAAACTGCAGACTGTCATCCTAAAATAGTAATTTGCAATTTGGGATAGGTGGCTGGAGAGCCAGACTCCTCCCTCTCTTGATCCTCCCTCCCCTCCTTTCTAGTCTCAATCATGGCCTATCTGTTGTTCATTTGCTAATTTAATTTGTATATCCCTATTCTTGGATCTTTATTAGTTTTTTCCTATCGAATAATACCACATTGAGAATCATCCTGTCACAATATTATATGACCGTATTGTCCTCTGTTTCTGCATAACCTGTGCTGTTGTTTTTTGTTTTGGATGTTTATTGGTTTGTTTTCTTAAAATTTGCTTAAAAAGTTAAAGAATATCTGATAAAAAAAAAAACATCAGCAGATTGCCACAAAGGTGGAGGTACAAAGTCCATACACAGCCCATTCTTTGTACTGTAATTAGTGTTGGAGCTTCTTCTGTGGTAGCAAGCCATGCTTCTGATGGTTAGACCAGTTTCAAAACCTACACATATTTTACAGCTTGTTGGGAAATTTCTGGAAACATTCATTGTTTCATTTTCTGTCCAGAACAGGTAATAATTCACCAATTCTGTGATTCCAATAGATGTCTGTTGAGTAAGGCTGGCCATACATCAGGTGTGTAATTCATATGGATTCATGATCAGTTTTAATAGCGGGGATTAATTACTAATCATCAGTAGTGTAGCAAGACATGGCAAATGTAATTAGTGTATGTATGTACACACACACACACACACACACACACACACACACACACACACACTTAAACATTCAACACTATTAGTGGATTTAATTTAATGTACACCAGGTCATTAAAAAAAAAAAAAAACCCTTGCCATGTCATCTTTGGTTCTAGGCTCCATAGGGACTCTTGCAAAGCAATTCTGTCTTGTATTTAAAGAGAAAGCATTTACTCAGACCTTCTGATCATTTTAGGACCATAATGGTTAACATATCACATATAGAGTGCCTCAAGTGTGGCCTTTGAAATCACCAAAGGACCACATATAATATTCCAATATACAGCATGTAATGCTACCAGAGATGGTCTGAGACTGCAGACATGCTAAATATGTGCAGATAATTGCTCTGGTCAGATATAGGGTATATAACTGGAACGATTACCACAAAACATGAAAAAAAGAGGGAAATCCCTGTGTTAGCAAACGTTAATTGCTGAACTTTATTACTTCAAGATCTCAAAAGCCATTAAATATACAACATATAAATATAAACATACGTAAAATGTGTAACGGTTGTCCTTGATGTATTCTCCCCCACCCACTACAGACTTTGGTCATACAGAAATTTGCAGATTATAATATACTCCTGGCTCCGTTCCTTTTCGGCCGGAGCTCTGCAGTTCTGAGCTCCGTTCTCTGCAGTAAGGTCTGCAGACCTTACTAATCCATCCTTGCGAACAAGGCTCAGAACTGTCAGAGCTCCGGTGATCGATCGAAAGTAACGGAGCCAGGACAGGACGGCAAGGAGCGGCTGCTCTCATAGTCAGGTACGCGATCCGTGACCAAGTGCCTGACTGAATTTCCACTCGCCCTCTCTTTATTTCCACTCGCCAAATGCGAGCGGGCGAGTGGAAATTTTGAGCCCTGACTTATGATGCATTGAGGTTGTATTGTGTGCAATATTAGTAGGCTTATTTTTCACAATAGTTAAGTACCATGTCCTTAAAGGGGTCCTTGTATCAAAATGCAAGGACTTAATTGTAGCTCCAATTTAAAAATGCTGATCAGGTCCTTGTAAGCACCAGGGCATGGAAAGTAATAGTTGAGGCCAGAGCTGCACAATAAGAACAAAAGGGTTTGATGCCATCCTCAGGCTGAAGGTTGGGTCCCGGGGCATAAAAGGGTAATGTTCCTACCATATATTTTTACAAAGATCCAGGGGAACAGTAGCGGCTGAGTAGC
>NW_017306850.1:839737-856792 GCF_000935625.1 Nanorana parkeri | reverse complement strand
CTTTCCCCCCCCCCCCCTTTTTTTTTTTTTTTTTTTGTTTCTTTTTAATGCTTTCACTATCACAAAAAAAAGGTAACTGCAAAAATCTGCAGACCTTTGCTGCTTATCTCACATTTTGCCGAGATATTAATCTAGCATGGTATTTCACTGGAGCCATTTTTTAAACTTTATTTTATAGTTTATCCGATTAACCGATTAATCGAACTTAATAATCGGCTAACTAATCGATTTTGAAAATAATCGTTAGCTGCAGCTCTAGCATTTACCACTGTTCTCAGTCACAATTTTACTGACTGAGCAAATTTATGTTGAAGTACAGCCAGAGTTTGTCCTTGCCACTGTCTTCATTAACCATTATCTTGGTATGACTTGTTTGTCAAATCTAGTCTAAAATGTTCATGAGAAAATAAGGGAGCTGTTATTGCTGACTTAAAGATGCAGGCTCCAAGACTGTCATATGTATCCTTCATCCATTTATTTATAAACAATCACAGGAGGATACAAGAGTCTGCATCAGAAAGAGAAATTGTACAGTAGTATCTAAAATTGTCAAGACAAAATATTGATGAACAAGATTAGTGAAAAGCTAAATCGTGTCTAGAGCGAGAAATTGAGAACCAATGTAGCCTTTTATAAAAAGCAATCTACCTTCATCATCACACTACAAATCTTTGAATAGCCAAGTTACAGGTTTAGAAAAAATGACACTTATCCCTCCTGACTTGGCATCAGCCAAGGCCCTGTGGTAGACCAATTAATTGTGACACAGACAGTTACCCATTAATCCTTTCCAGATGGTGACTTCCTGTTCCTGTCTTTACCTGATTATAGGTTCTGCTTTATGCAACCTGGGTGTGTTTTCTGTGCTGTCTGTTGGATTATTGGTTGCTGAACTTCTGCTTGTCCCTCACCTGCTCCCAGATTATCCCTTGGTACCGTGCTTTCTCTTTGTTGCTGACCTAGCCTGGACTCTGATGTTGAACTACTGTTTCCCCTGGTACTGCGAAATTCTGCTTTCCAGTTTTAGACCTTGGCAATACCTTACTCTGATTCACTCTATAATTTCCTGCCTATCCATAATCTTATTGGTCTTGCAGACTGTTTGCACATCTCTTACTGGGTCCCCGTGTGTGTTTTTTTTTTTCTGGCTGCAAGAATCCAACCAGTCATCCCAACTGATACCGGGATAACAAGACTACTGGTCAGGAAATTGAGGTTACAGGTTGGACATCTTGACAGTGTACTTGAGCCAACTATGGACCTAAATGAGCTTGTGTGTCAGTCTCACATCACATCCCCTGTGTTATCCACGTTATCAACTTTTCTTGGATCCACTTCTGATGCACCTACTGTTCAAGGGGACCAGCGTCCATGGAGTATTCCTGAAAGGACACCAATTGGGAACATATCCCCAACAGTAACGTGAGGCAAGGACAGAGCAGGACCAAAGACCCCTATGTAGCATGCAATCCAATAGCATCAAAGTACGTGCTGCAGAATGTTGCTTGTGTATGGTTGCGCACTGCATGGAGAACATGTACTTAAAGGCTCTGGATGTGGATCAAACAGCAGATGAGGCTTTTTAAGACACCATTGTAGGGAATGAGGTTGAGGAATGCCCAACCAGAGATCATCCCTTCACCCCTTCATGACTGAGGCCTTTTTTTCATTTTTTGTACCCATGTTATATTCCACATTTTAGGCCTGAAAATGACTTAAAACCCCCCCAACATTATATATTTTCTGAATGCCAAGACCCTATAGAATAAAATGGTGGTAGTTGCAAATTTTTATGTTGCGCAATATTAGCGCAACTCCTTATTAAACCCCAATATTTAGTGAAAAAATTAATTAAATGCCCCAAAACCAAAAAAATACCCATTTTTTTAATGAAATATAAAAGATGAGGTTACAACGAGTAAAACGATACCCAACATGCCCAGGTTACAAATTGCATGCATCCGTAAAACGGCGAAAAACCCCAGTACCCCAAAAAGTCCATAGAAGACGCTTTAAAAGCCCCCACAGGTCATCAATTTAGAGATACCCCAAAATACTGGCCCTAGAATTATTGCTCTCACTCCGGCGTGCGCGGCGATACCCAACATGTGTAGCGCGTTCGTCGTTTTCATACGCAGGCGCACCCGACGCGTGTTTACGTGGCGACGCGCGTGCTCGCGGGGGCGGGGTACTTTTAAATTTTTTTTTTTTTTTATTAGATTTATTTTATTTCATTTTAATTTTAAAAACTTTTTTTTTTTTTTTTTACTTTACTTTGACTGCTATCACATGGGGGGGCTTGCAAGCCCCCCCATGTAATAGCAGATGGTGGTGACAGGTCCTCTTTAAGGTGATGCTGGGGGTCCAAAAGACCCTCAGTGTCACCTTTACACTGGAAATAAGCTATTGAAGTGCAGATCGCACTTCAATAGCTTATAGCTGGGCTGCAGGAGCCCAGAACTGACAGCCCAGGGACCGGAAGTGATGCAATCTGCATCGCTCCCGGTCCCATAGAACGGGGAGGGGATCGATGAACGGAAGTTCGTCGACCTCCTCCCCAGCTCCCCGCGGACACAAAGATCGCCGGTCCCGGGCCCGTAGGAGGGGCAACGGAGCCCGGGAAGCACGGCGGGGGTGTCCGGCGGGGGGGGCGTCCCCTTCTTTGGGACGCGGGAAGCGATCTGGCGACAGGTAAGTCGCCAGGATCGCTTCTGTTGTAAAGCCGACAGTTGGCTCTACAAGTTTAAACAGAGTCCCGGCGGCAAAAGTCACCGGGAGTCTGTTTAAACAGCCCCGATGCTGGCGACGTACACTGTACGTCGTCAGTCACGAAGGGGTTAAATGACAGCAGCGAGTTCTAGCATTTAGATTTTGTTGATCTGGTAGATCCTAAGGGAGACAATTTGGTATTGGTATCTCCTCTACTCCAAGAAAGCTGAACAGGTCAGGCATTTGGTACAGTGCATGAAGAAGGAAAGTCTATTCCTTCCTCCTTACATTCCAGTTGAAGGGATGTCTCCATTTGCAGGTGCCTGCAGACTGAGCGAGATCTAGTATTGGTTTTAAGAGTCTGTGTGTTTTTGCAAGGAATAGCAAGATGTATGAAAACGATTAGGTTTCAATAACATTAAGCTAGTGGATTTTACAAAAGCAGGTTGAGGATATGGATAACTGTTGTTTTTAAGACGGGCCTCAAGGATCCCCTTAATCCACACATTGTTGCAAAGATATGTTATCACTGTCCTTCAGGCCCAAGTGGAATGTCTGTAGTTTGTGGTTTTGGGTTAAAGTGGCAGTAAAACGTTGTGTGATGGGTGAGGGCTTTTCCATAATCTGCAAACATGCACAGCATACTTGCACATTACGGCACACTTGTGGACCCTTCTACAATGCCGTTGGATCCATCTTCAGTCCTTAGCTCTGTCCCCCACTGCCGCCATTTCTGCCACTTGTGGATTCCTTGTGATTCCTGTTTGGTCATTGGGTGGCCACTGCTATTGTAAGTCCTGCACATGTACACAGGAGTTACATCCTCCCTGGCACCTGGCCTATTCATGGCATCTTCGAGATGGTGAGCTAAAAGATGAGAGGGGCAGTCAAGGCCAGGACTTTGTGTGTGTGTGTGTGTGTGTGTGTGTGTGATCCTGCGTCCATGCTCATGTTTGCTAGAAGAAAAACCTCTGCTCTGCTTTGTGCTTATTCTTTTTGTTTTTTCCTTTCAAGACTGGGTTTCCCTTCTGTTCACTTTAGACATGCGGTGCATTGTTTCAATTACTGACTGCCAGGAAACTAGATTTTGGGACTGTCCTATAAAAATAAGTACACCAACTAAATAAAGTAATGTGGTTCATTAAGGGAATAGAAGTTCAGTGCAGTTTAATTTCACTACATTGTAGGTGCTCATCAGACTTTCCCATTCATGTCTATGGAACATAACTTCTCAGCTGTGGCCAATGGTGATAGAGTATTGCTCAGGAGGATGTATGAAAAGCCATGGGCTGGGGACAACATCGCTCTTACAATAAAGTATGTCTTCATTGGTATAACTAGTTTCAGGAGCACGAGAAGAGGAACAAGGCATTTTGAAATATGCATTTATTCGGTAATGTCTATTACAGAATAATGCGGGCTGTTGGTCCATGAAAATCTGCACACAAAATACATGGTCTATGCCATTTTAATTAGAAATAAGGAGATTGCACTGGAACACAATGCAGAGATGTTCACAGTGACATTGACTATACTGGCACATACTGGCACACATCCCATCTAACAATTATCTACAAAAAAAATACAGAAGTGTGAATGGGGCCCAGCACTGCAGGCAGATGTAAACAGGCCCTAGATAGCCAAACTTACATGTTTCTAATTATTTTGCTAAGTTAGCGTGGAAAAATAATGTTTCAAACTGCTTTTTTTTTGTAAGCTATACTGTCTAGTTTCATTGTCCTTTGCAATTATCGGAAGTGTCCTGATCCCTCTTCATAAGCCCGGCTGAGCCATGGCTTGTTCTATTGAATGAAGTGCAGCCATTGAGTGGCACAGGGTCAGAGCCCCCCCCCGTACATACTTTTTGTATGTTTCCATGTGTAGCAGTGTGCTGTTATAATGTGGTGCATTCATTGTGACAGTGCTTTCTGAATAGCAGTATTAAGGTCATCATCCATCAAGAGTTTAACATTAAGCTAAAAAATAAAAAAAACATCAACAGATGGTCAGTCAGAAATTGTTAATGAAACATAGAAAAATACTTTTTTTGCCAAGAACTGAGCTCACTCACCTAGTGATCACTGAATCAGCACTCGGCGAACAGTAATTTAAAAAAAAAAATCATGCATGAAGATATGTAGACAATACAAGGAACAAACAAAAACTAGAGATTTATTTTTAAATGAGAACATCCCATATGGAGCTAACAGTATAATTCCGTACATATTGTAATGGAGATCTTCTTATCTTTTGAGTCCTGTTTTATCAAAGTATATAAGTATATGTTGAATCCATCCAGTACTAAACCTCCTTTTTCAGTTCTTCTAACGCTCCTTTCGTACAGGCGGTCCAATCTGGTCTGCCTGTCAGTTTTTCAGGTGGACCCGATCGGATGCCCAGTGCTAGTCTATAGGCAGCCATGTGTCCGTTTACATCCGATTACCCCCCTCCCTGACTCCAACCAGGTCCGGGAAAAAACAAACGGAACAGTGTTCCATTTCCACAAACCTGATCTTGTTGGGATGGGGGGTAATCTGATGTAATTGGACACATGTCCGTTTACATCTTATTCCCCATAGAATGGCGTAGGCTTCGGTCATTTCAGTATTTTCCTCCGTTGCAAGATGGAGGAGAAAGCTGGCCGGGCACGTATTTCACAGCGGTGACATCCGAGCCGTACGTCTCCAATCAGGAGGGAATCCTTGCTGGCCGATGTATATTTGTTTTATCTGGATGCATTATTGGGAAAAAAATAAGAGTTTAATACCACTTTAAGTGACCATAATTTGGATTTGTAGTCCTCTATAGCCGGTGCCATTCTGCATTCATTGCTGTATAATTTTACACTTTCACTATATTGCACACCACACAATTTTTTTTTCTTTTTTACTTCCACCGCTCCAAGCTTGCTCCTGTGATGCACTACAATCTCAATACAAACTAGTAGTCCATCACTGGAGCCATTTTTTACAATTTATTTTATTGTTTATCCGATTAACCGATTAATCGAACTTAATAATCGGATAACTAATCGATTTTGAAAATAATCGTTAGCTGCAGCTCTATTTGCATCTATTTTTCACTATAGGATGACAGCATGTTCCTATTACTATTATTGTTCTACTGTTTCCTAGCAACCTTTAGGTTCATTTTTGGTGTTTTTGTTAAACTTGTTCATTTGAGACTCGAGGAAAATATTCAAATACTCAGGCATTTTTGATTGCATGCCTGTTATTAATACAGCACATTGTGCGGAAGGTACATGTGTTTAGTTGTTGGTCAGACTTTATTTGGAGGTAAGCATTTTTCTTTACCTGATGCATATGTACACACGCATACATGACCTTTATGTAAGATTAATAATAATTCAGTGCACGTTAAATTTAGTATACAAGTAGCTTGGACTTTATCACTACAACCAATGGTTTTTTTTTTTTACTTTTTTTTTTTTTTAAGCAAAGGGAAGCTTACCGAGTCAGTTTTCAGTTATCTGCTATGTCGCAGAACGTTTGGGGTAACTGACAGGAAGCCTGCTATGTTTATCATCATCATCATCATTTCTCTGTTCTCCCACCTTCATTATTGTCTTAAGAGTACAGAGTTAAAAAATGTTAATTTCAACAAAACCTTTTACTGAAAAAGACATTCTACGTAGACCTTGCAGTTTTGTTTCTGCAGAAGGGGGGAAATTAACAAAGAGAGACTTGGGCATAAAGCCTGCGTCACCTAAACTGAGAAAACGGAGCACAAGCGGGCCTTTTATTAATTAAAAGAAATCTGCTCCATTTACTTATGTCTGCACCAGACATGGAATAGGCAGCAGGAGAGCTAGAGCTGCTTGTTCTGTCTCCATCCCTCCCTGCTCAGTTGAAGCTTTCATTCCCCCAAATAGGCCAGATAACCTGAGATTGGTGGTTGTTAAGCAATGCAAATTGTCAAACAAGATGTCTTATTTTGTACACTGCACGTCAAATCAACTTTTATCTGGAAGCTCATATAGTTTGTTTGGTGCATAGTAGAATGTGTAACTGTCTCGCACCATCATCTGCTTGCCTCACTACTGCACACCTCACTACTGCACACCTCTAACTGGAAATATTGACAAACTCATTTTCTGAACTGTTAATGATCTGGTACAGATTGTGACCTTTTTTTGCAGAAAATCCCTTTTTTTTTTTTTTTTTACAATAGGTGCATTAGTTGCATCTTTCTTTCCAATCCCTTCAAATTAAACTAATTATGAAACATTTATTTGGTGCATCAAAAAAAATGAAAAAAAAGCAGGCTTCCATGTGCCAAGTATTTAGCATGCTGTCAATCCTTTATCTGGCGCAATGTGTTTACAGACATACACGTGTGTACTGTACATGACATTTTGCATTGTGTGATTTTTGTTTTAGTCTAAACTCATTAGAAGGTTTGAATGTTAAGCTCATGAATAATAACTAAAACATTTATATAGCGATCAAGTAAGCATTTTATGGGTTGCGCTATGTCATTTTATAGTATTTCAGAAAGTTAGTAAGGTCAGAAAGATATATATTTATAGTTACACTACAATAAATATATAATATTAAAAGATATGGAAATGAATGTTTTATGTAAGTATTACTAATATATATACCCGTGTTTCTCCGAAAGTAAGACACTGTCTTATATTTTTTGGGGCTCAAAAAAACACGCTAGGTCTTATTTTTTTTTTTTAATGTACAACAATCCAAAATGAATGCCAATCCAAATGAAATAATCCAAAATGGCAAAGTTAATATTAGGGTGATCAGGGCAATCGGGGGTGCCGTACCTTTCCAAGAGCAATTTGGTAACCAATCGCTGGCCAGAATGAGCGAAGCGCACTTTCACTATGGATTCCTCACAGGCGGCGCTGTAGAGGAAGTGCTTCCTCCACTGCCACCTCGCTTCCTCTAGCGCTGGCTTTGCTGGCCCCACTGATTCTCTCCCACGGCTCTTCAAGTTTCCACTTATGCCACCACCGGCCCTGGGAAAGGTCACAACTAGGTCTTATTTTCGGGGTATGTCTTTATATGTGAGCAATTCCCAAAAATAGTACTAGGTCTTATTTTCGGGGTAGGTCTTATTTTCAGGGAAACAGGGTATTTGTTACAACATAAAAATGGTCATAGGATTGACCAACAATGGACTTCATTGCCTGAAGAATTGTTGTTGTTGTAACACATCACCTTCTTTTTGGGGAGAAACTGGTTGCTGTGAGCAACACTGACAGTGGATGGTTTTTAAATTCTCTTATAGAAAAGACCAAATGTTCTTGTTATACGAGTATAATTATTGTTGCATAATAGAACCAGGGACTCGGCATTGTTTTTCCAGACTCTGAGGTTCTGTGGAAGTGTTACACTCTAGTCTGGACCACCTGCTTGTCTTGTGTCTTTTAGGTCTCTAGTAGTATGTGGTCATGTACATTTCCTGCAGATATACTACACCAAGGTTCCTAATCAAACAGATGGTTTGACTTTGTGAGGAACACCTCCGTAACCTCATACTTCCTGTGCCTTTTTAATAAGGACCTTGTGTGTGAAGCAGTGGCCAATGACAGACTACTGGGGATGGTTGTGTAAAGATAACATGCCACTGGTTTTCTGCAGGCTTACTTACACAGAATTCTTTCAACATTTCTGGAATACGTTTCTCATAAAGGGAACCAAACCTTGTAATTCACATTTCACACCAATCGCAAGAGCAGTCAGCATCACCAAGTCCTTTATCATTTTGAGTTTAAAAAAATAATATTTTTGTTGTTGTTCTTGAGCACTTAGCCTAGGGGAGAGAGCGTGTACACTTGCATGTGCATTTTTTACACCAGTAAGCGAGCACTCAATGTCTGTCAGGACATAGGAATGTACTTTGGGAGTATGTTAGCCAGGCTTCATGGGTGACTGAAAAGGTCCACGGTATGGCATTTGCAGTAATCAATATTTTGACACACAGCACAGTGCACTTTAAACCACTGGGGCCCCTTATCTGCATGTAAAAGGTGAACTTGGGCTTTAAGTGTAGAATACGCTTTTTATGTTTATTTGGAGCTGCTTTTTTAGGTACTGCAATTTACAGTGACTGGAGTGTTCTTGACTTTCAGGATGTCATGGTCGCAAATTCAAAGACTCTAATGATAATGGCGGCTTGGCTTATTAGTGACAATTACCAGCCACTTCTTCAGAGTTTAACTCGTCATGAATATGCAGCTCTCCTGCTGGTGTTTGGATTAATGGGTTATGATGTCTTGATTTGAATGGCAGTGTTTCTGTCACCAGCAATTTTAAATTATATTTGTTTTTGGTATATGCCCTCAAGTCTGTGGTGCCCTGGTGTATCCTTTATAAGCCCCTTGTGAGAGGTAATATTTACATTTTAAGATATTATAAATAAGAAAAAATTGAATTAATAAAATTAAACCCATTAAAAGTCCCCTGCCCTCAGGTACACACACATTTAAACGCACTGGATAAGGGTTGGACACTGCCAAGTTTGTATTGCTCTGTGTCCACTCTAGGGAGATAACCCCCTCTATTAGTCCTGGTGACCACTGTTAAAGAGAGAAAGAAAGTAAGGGGGAATTCTACATTTTAGTTGTCATGCGCTCAACAGTTGAGGGCCGATGTTCCGGTGCCAACTGTCTATCATGGGAATACCCCTCAATTTGAGGGGATTTTTTTTACTTTCTGTTGCGTCTCCAAGGGAGGAATGGAAAACTTCCTAGCAGGGCACAAAGGACAGAAAAAAAAACAACTGATGGCGGTTTTAACCCTTACATAGTCTATACAAAATGTACAAATTTGCTTTACATACATTTTAAACCAAGAAATTTAGTTTGGGGGGGACGGGGACTCCTTCCAGGTCAGCTGTACGCACTAGGATTTAGCTAGGTGCATTGTACAGGAAGAATATTTCCCTGCTCCCACCTGGGTCAGTGATTTGGGAACAGGGGTAGCAGAGGTGTTAGTTGCAACTTTGCCCATGTTCCTGGCTATCTAGTCATGTGGAAGTGCTCTCCCTATCACCTTGAGCAAGTGTGTGGACACATTTACTTCTAGAAGAGAGGAAATACTGTGAAAGGTGGAGGTTTACTTTTACAAATGTGCCCCAATATGTTAAAGAGCTCCATCTGTAAATCCTGACTACCAGAGTAATTTAATGTTGATATGTGAGTATAGTTTTTCTCAGGGGAGTTCAATTGGGGTGGGATGTCGGTGCCATCTGTTTTGGGTTTTTCTTTTTTTGTTTTCCCTTTTTGATGCTGCAAATGGTACTTGCTGCATGTGCAGCATCATCTTGTGGCCAAAGTGGAGATTCACACCTCTAGGGAAGCAGGAAATGCCAAGTGTCATTTGTTTTTGTAGGACTCAGAGTTGCTTGCAGTAAGGTAAAGAGGAGCAGAGAAGGCACATAGGCAAGCTACAGGGATAGTAAAGGCCCCATTTATGAAGCAGCAGTACGGCTTTACCTAGGCACATTTATAGAGCACAGTGGTTTGACCTACAAATGTGCCTTCCAGACTGTGAAGCGAGCAGTCCGTTTTGTATAGCCAATCTTGTATTTATGAACGTATTCCACACTGCATAGCAAAACAAGTGATCCACATAGTTCCTGATTAACAGCTCGTTATCCTAGTTCAGCCCTGCAGATTCATGTGCGACTTCTCAAGACTCTTCATTGAACAGCAAATTGGCATCCGATAAATCCATAAATGTGTATGTTTTTAACCGGTGTATTTAGCCACTTTAGGCATTTTATGATTTGTGTACAATCTTTGCAAGGTATAGAGGGAGGATTTGCAGCCCTTATTGGCTCATTTTGTGTGTATCTTGAATTCTTGCTTTTTCGGTGATAACACGGGTTATTGACAGCATAGCAGTAAAGTTAGCCAGGTGAAATTGTGGAGCAGTAACCAAGACTCCCTCTGGTGGCTGCTAGAAGTAACTGTCATATAATGTTCCAGTATTATATTTATCATTTTACCTGGATTGTTTTTTTTTTTTGCCTTAATGGCACTGTATGTTTTTGAATACAATTGGGATGTTCTTGCCCCAGAAGTGTAGTAAATAAATTGAAAAAGTGCATTTAATGCATTTGTGAAAACTGCGCAATTGAACGTAGTGGTGCAGAGGTTTCCATGCATTGTAGGTGCCATACAACACGCCTGAAAGAGGTAGAAGTGACTTTTAAGGGTGTATGGAAAATATTAAGTGTATGGAAAATATTAAGTGTATCTCTAAATTGCATAATATAGTACTTTTCCTACTGTCTGCTCACAGAGTGAGAAAGTGCACTTACATAAGGTCAGACATGTTTTGTGCTCTGATGCCATCTGTTTATAAATATCTTTGCATGTGTGAAAGCACAAGAAATTCAGATTATTGAAAACAAAATGCTGTATCACCAACTATTCCCAACTAAAGCTGGCCATACATGTGAAGATTTCTCTCCGAGCCTGGCGGGCTGAATCCAAGAAATTGATTTCCCCCATCCACTATAAACAGGGTGGATGGATGAATTTTCCATGACGGCTAGTATATTCTGACAGCTGACACCCACAGCTGTCAGAATACCCAAACAGCGACTGTAGCTGATTGGATGCAGTCACTGTTTGGTCAGCTTTTTTCCCACATGGCTCCCTCGATTTTTTTTTTTTTTCAGTTGACATTTATGAAGCCAGGTGGTGTCAGCAAAGTCACCCATAAAATTCAAGCCCTGTATGGCCATTTTAACTAATTTGCCTACTTTGCTTGAAGAGCAAATCATTTACATATTAGCAACTTAACAGCCTCAAACCTACATCATGTTGCTTTTATCCTCTATTCACACATGACATTGACATTGCAGAGGTGCTGGGGGGTGTGGTATGGAAGGGCAACCCATCATAGTAATAGATAACTTTGCGATTCAACACGCATGCAATGACTAGGTACATTGGAACACCATTAAGAAACAATGGCAACGTATTGCACCTAACATTGCAACATGGGATGGGGGATCATGTGCGGCATTGCATGCACTTCCATATCTCAAAGGTGGGAATGAGGCCTCAGAGTGTGTTGCATCATGGGATGTCAGGTTAACTAGTTTTAGATCCCTACAAGGCCCGGGGCCTGGTATATACCCAACATTTACAAAGCAGTCAAAACAATTTGGTTATCTATTTATAAAGGGTTTATAGAATATATATTTGGGATGCACCAATACCAAGTATTTGGGTGAGTACCTGTACTTGCCCAAATGCTCCCGTACCTTCCCCGATACGGAACTTCCGGTCAGAGGAAAATTTCCTCCTGACTGGCAGTGCCCTGGGGGAACATGGAGCCGGCTTCCTGGGCAATTGGGAAGCTGTGTGGCGAGTAATGACATGTCTCCCAGCTGCCTGATTGATCGTGAAGCCAGCTCCAAGCTGTTTGTGATTGGCCGGGAAACCGGCTTCCTAGCCAATTGAGCTGGCCAAACAATATGGAGCCGGCTTCCTGGGCAATCAGGAACCCGGGCGGCATGTCATTACATGCCGCCCGGGTTCCTGATTGCCCGGGAAGCTGGCTCCATGCCAGCAGAAAGCATAGGTATCGGAGAGTACCGAAAGCAATACATCGGTACTTGATACCCAAAAACCGCTATCTATGCATCCCTAGTATATATATGTTATCTCAGTCCCTACCATAAGGAAGCTCGCACCCTAATGTCCCTACCACACTAAAGGTGGCCATACACTGTACAACCATCGCAAGACCTTAGTCTTGCGATGTTTGTAAAGTGATTAAAAAGGCAGATCGCACTCTCGATCATCGCAAGCCCGCCCCCCTGAGGGGCGGGCTTCCGATGACCGCAATGCTGAACGGGCACTGTACGATTTTCGGCTGGTTTTCTAACATGCTCCTTAGACAAAAGACGTGCGACCGTACAGTAGAAACGGTCGCACGTCTTCGTTCACACTGTTCGATTCTCGTACGAGAATCGAGCAGTGTATGGGCACCTTTATACCAGGCATACACAGGAACACTTGAAGAAAATAAAATCTACATGGCTGTTCAAACCCAGGTCTACAGTGCTGCAAGGTTAGCAGGTTAACCATTTGCTGGAAAGGCTAGATTAGGTCGTTCTTCCAGGTTCTTCTACTAAAGTCCATTGAAGATCACTGTATAAATGTTTGTGAAGATATCCATACAGTGTGGTCATTTTGGATTTCTGTGCGATGAGGTGTAAAATAGAAAGCACAATGCAGAGTCGGTTTGGACTATGTTATGGCGAGTCTCCCATTGCTCACTTGTTTATTGCATTAGCCTGTCCTGCGCAAGTAAGAATGAATAACACTGGTCCTTCTATGTATGACTACAACTAGAAATGTAAATAGCTTCTCCTTGTCTAAATATTTAGGTTCTCCTTGTATGGTCCCATCCTTGTCCTTATTTATTTTGATAGACGTGGTTTAAAAATACAGTTTCTTTGTATTGATAATAATGATATCGGTATGTGGCAGCAGTGATATTTGCATTACATTTATATGCTGGGCTTTTTGATTTATAATGCTTTGCTGCTGCTCATCACCGCACAGACTGAAGGAAAACCATATCCTTTTTATTGATTTTTTTTTCAACCTTTATTTAACAAGGATGCTGACTGTTCACTTGTATCCTATAGAAAGAGTTTAGAGGAATCAATTCACTCCCACAAGCCTTGTCTTAAAGCAGACTACATAACACCTAAACACTCTTAACCCACAACAACTTACTAGAGCCCGTCCTTACCTCTTGACCTTACTGTCCTAACCATACATCCTCCTCCTCAAGGTCTCTGGTCAGAATGTAGGCACCTATGTAGTTAATCGATAACTGTTTATGGCCTGACAATGATGTCTACATAGTGAGTGGTTAAGGGTCTGTGACACGCCCACTAGTATAAAAAACTCGTACGGCCGCATAGCCCCATAGAGAAGGACAGGGGCTGCGTTCTAATCGCACGCAGCACCTGTCCTTCCCGGCATTTTTTAAAATTTTTTAAAAATGGTTTGTTATACATATACCATTTTTAAAAATGGTTTGTTATATCTGTTCAATAGCTGCTAAAATCTTGTCAGCTGATAACTTGCTGTGCTCTCTGCCTCTGCTGACTGTAAGCAGTTAGGATTGTTTCCAGTTCTTTGTAGACTACAGAACATCCCCTCAGTATATTGTAGAGAAGAGAGGAATGTGTTCTGTTGTCCTGTTCTGGTATGACAATGTTGCTCCTCCATAGATAGTCAGCATTGTCGACCACGGACATAGTGTATTGCTGGCAGGATCACCAGGTGAAAAAAAAGGGGGGGGGGGGGAAGCTGCCACACCATAACAGCCACCAAATCTAAAGACTGCCAAGCTCAATATGTACTGGGACTAGCACTTGCTCCTTTCTCTCCTATAGGGAAGAACAAGGGCTCCCCTTTTAGATATCAAAGAGAAGCAGGCAATCGTCTATTTCAGTCAGGGCTCAGGGGCATTTGTCATGGGTTCAGGGGGGTAGTTCTGCTTCTTATAGAAAGTTAATTGAAACGGATCAGAGCTTACCCAAATTTAAATTCAACACGTTATATTTTTTAGCCCTGAATGACGAATGACTAACAATGAATAAAGACTGTTGTCAAAAATCGCTATACATTCTTCTTTAAATACTGTATATAGGACAGGCTTGTGAGTGTAATTATGTAATGATGACTTTAAGATGACATTTCCTGCAACCTGCCCTCCCACTGAATCGCAGAGTGCTTCTTCCTGCAGGCTCCTGTGTATTTTTTGAAATGCACAGGAGGCTGTGTGTGGCTCAACTCGCAGGATCTGTGAATGAAAAAATCTTCCAACTCCAATCTACCACCGTGAGGCACCTGTTGTTCTCTGTGAAGTACAAGTTTTGGTGACCACACTTGTGTTCTATTGATAACTTCCTCCAGCTCCATAAGAGATCCATACCTCGCTATAGACCCGGGCTGAAGGAGCAGTTTGCAGGAGCCTGAGCATCGCACCTGCGATCTATTTATCTTGATAGCAATGCTTTGCTGGTGCAAATGCAAAAAAAAGTGTAATACAGTAGTTAGCATTTTATCCTTTTCACATTTTGTCCAATAAAATAGTAGTAATTCACATGTTGTCCTTTGCAATATGGGTTTTATTTTTTATTATATATAATATAGTGTGTGTGTCTGGATATCTGTAGATGGATATCTGTAGATGGATATCTATAGATGGATATCTGTAGATGAATATCTGTAGATGGATATCTGTAGATGGATATCTGTAGATGGATATCTGTAGATGGATATCTGTAGATGGATATCTGTAGATGGATATCTGTAGATGGATATCTGTAGATGGATATATTAACAGTATTGGGACACCTGCCTTTACACACACATGAACTCTAATGGAATCCCAGTCTTAGTCCGTAAGGTTCAATATTGAGTTGGCCCACCCTTTGCCGCTATAACAGCTTCAACTCTTCTGGGAAGGCGTTCACAAGGTTTAGGAGTGTGTCTATGGGAATGTTTGACCATTCTTCCAGAAGCGCATTTGTGAGGTCAGGTACTGATGTTGGACGAGAAAGGCCTGGCTCGCAGTCTCCGCTCGAATTCATCCCAAAGATGTTCTATCAGGTTGAGGTCAGGACTCTGTGCAGGCCAGTCAAGTTCCTCCACCCCAAACTCGCTCATCCATGTCTTTTATGGACCTTGCTTTGTGCACTGGTGTGCAGTCATGTTGGAACAGGAAGGGGCCATCTCCAAACTGTTCCCACAAAGTTGGGAGCATGAAATTGTCCAAAATGTCTTGATATGCTGATGCCTTAAGAGTTCCCTTCACTGGAACTAAGGGGCCAAGCCCAACCCCTGAAAAACAACCCCACACCATAAGGCCTGGTTCACACCTGTACGTTTTGTAGCGCGTTCAACTCTCTACGAACGCTCTACAAAACGCTCAAACATGAAAATCCCATTGTTTTCTATGGGTATGGTTCACACCTTGCCGTATTTCAGCCCGTCTGAACGCGCTACAAAACGGCCTACGCCTGAAAAGGTACATGAGCTTCTTTGCGGCGTTTTTGTCTCGCGTTTCCATTGGGATACAGCCAAGTAGCCCTCGGAAACACGCGTCTGTCGCACGTTTTTTAACCGAGAATCACGGTAAATACACGCGTCACGAAACGCGCAACAAACGTGCATATTCGATGCGCCTAGGTGTGAACAGAGCCTAATCCCCCCTCCACCAAACTTTGCACTTGGCACAATGCAGTCAGGCAAGTACCGTTCTCCTCACAACCGCCAAACCCAGACATGTCCATCTGATTGCCAGACAGAGAAGCGTGATTCGTCACTTCAGAGAACACATGTCCACTTCTCTAGAATCCAGTGGCAGCGTGCTTTACACCACTGCATCCGACGCTTTGCATTGCACTTGGTGATGTAAGGGTAGGATGCAGCTGCTCAGCCATGGAAACCCATTCTATTAAGCTCTCTACGCACTGTTGTGCCAATCTGAACGCCACATGAAGTTTGGAGGTCTGTAGCTATTGACTCTGCAGACAGTTGGCGACTTCTACGCGATGACCACGCCCTGTTGTTTTTACGTGGCCTACTGCTGAGTTGCTGCTGTTCCCAGTTGCTTCCACTTTGTTATAATACCACGTGTGTATGTGTGTGTGTATTTCCTGACACCAATCCATGGCAGCACACAATGGGTATGGCTCCGCCCCCAGCCCAATCACAGGACCAGTTATACTATAAATTAAAGCCCGCCTCCCAAGGCCACCATTCTTTTTTCTGTCCTCACTGCTCAAGTCGGTTATACTAAGGATATGTTGGAGTTTTTTGCCCTCACCTTGCTGGTTTCTTCTGGCCTGCCGCACAGGTTCAGCCTCTCCTGTTGCGAAGTTCCCTTTTGTTAGGTGGTTAAATGCAGTCTTATAAGGGAAGCCTCGCCCATAGCCTTGGAGTTGGGGTGCAGGAATGGTCTCTTGGGGTCTCTTTATGTTCGGATGCTTCCTCCATCATGGCGGCGGGTTGAACACTAGCTTATCCTCCTGGCCTTTGTGACTCAGCTGCATCATCAGAAGCTATGGTTGTACTGGGATGATCACATGCATGGACAAGCTGACATGTAGGATCCACTCCATTTTTCTTTCAATTAGTTGGTTTTAGAAATACATGTGCTGCTGTTTCCTGTGGCCTTGCAGTGCTGCCTTGCTCTGGCTGAATCTTTCTGAATATCTGTTATGTCTGTAGAGCCATTTAGTTTTCCATGTGTGCTTAAACCTTACAGGTGCATTACAGGGAAGTATGTGATTCTGTGGCGCTGCTATGCCTTAGCT
>NW_017306850.1:838058-839002 GCF_000935625.1 Nanorana parkeri | reverse complement strand
TATAATGTGCTTTTGCTGGGTGTTGTAGTCCTCTATAGCCGGTGCCATTCTGCATTCATTGCTGTATAATTTTACACTTTCCATTTCACTATATTGCACACCACACTATCTTTTTTTTCTTTTTTACTTCCACCGCCCCAAGCTTGCTCCTGTGATGGACTACAACCTCAATACAAACTAGTAGTCCCATCACTGGAGCCATTTTTTAAACTTTATTTTATTGTTTATCCGATTAACCGATTAATCGAACTTAATAATCGGCTAACTAATCGATTTTGAAAATAATCGTTAGCTGCAGCTCTAATCATCCTGCTGGTTGTTCAGCATGATCATACTCTAGCAGTCCATGGAACCATTTTAAGTTAGGCTCTGATCAAGTTAAAAGTGATCGCCAAGGGGGAATGCCTCTATCCAACTCCTTGGTGTCTCCAGTTGACGGGGCAACTCCTTGGTGTCTCCAGTTGACGGGGCAACTCCTTGGTGTCTCCAGTTGACGGGGCAACTCCTTGGTGTCTCCAGTTGACGGGGCAACTCCTTGGTGTCTCCAGTTGACGGGACAACTCCTTGGTGTCTCCAGGTGACGGGACAACTCCTTGGTGTCTCCAGTTGATGGATCAATTCAAGTGGTGATCCTATACTTATTGGAGGCTAAAAGTCTTTCAACAGGGTTCTTCAGACGACAGAGGAGACATTACCTGAGCTATTGATTCTGGATGATTCCAAATATGAGATTGTTGGTTGTGGCTACAACCGGCGAACCTGTTTCAACTGTTATCTATGTCCCTAACAAGGGATCGGGTTGATAAAGGATTCCTATGTGCAAATCACTTCAACAGCCCTTTAATCCGAGGTCGGTGACAATCCTTCAAGGGGAATATGTCTTCAGCATCTTGGAGTTCAGAGAGCCTTTCGGATCCAAGGAATCTCTGCATTAGTTCAATGAA
>NW_017306850.1:793113-837013 GCF_000935625.1 Nanorana parkeri | reverse complement strand
AGGGATCGGGTTGATAAAGGATTCCTATGTGCAAATCACTTCAACAGCCCTTTAATCCGAGGTCGGTGACAATCCTTCAAGGGGAATATGTCTTCAGCATCTTGGAGTTCAGAGAGCCTTTCGGATCCAAGGAATCTCTGCATTAGTTCAATGAACAACTGGATGATATTCTGTTCCAAAGATTTGGTGTCTGCTCATAGATGTCTGGGAACTGCTCACTGCTGATGGGGGTACCTCTAAACGAGGATTCATGAAAATTACCGATAGGTAAGTATACAATTTTCCGTTTATATAGTAGTTTTTTATCTTTTGCAAAGGAATATGCCTTTTAAATACACAAACTTGCGTTTAAGGGCTTGGTCACACGAGTTGCAGTGCGTTCCAACGTGGAACAGGAGGGAACGTGGAGTCAATGGCACCGCAGGCACGCCCACTGACCACACCAGAATGCGTGGCACAGCAATGCCTGGGTTCCAGTCCATTGCGATCACAAAAAATAGTGCTCGTCTCATTTTTGTTCTGGTTTGAAATGCACTGGAACACATGGAGACACATCAGAAGCGCATGCAAAGCACTGGACTGCATCCGAAAAGCCCATTTTAAGCTAAAGAAGAAAAAAAAAACACCGGAATGTGGCAACAATGCACTGCGTTTGCACAGCTGCGTTGCACCAGACCAATCTGGTCTGGACATGGTGCGAACAAGCCCTTAAAAGGTACAGGCTTTGGTGCTCTCATACAATGCTGCCCAATTAATCGCAGACCTGAAACAAGCATAGAGACTGCAAAGTCTGAAAAGTTTTAACTCCCATTCTGCAAGCCATATCCATGAATTCTTACTCGGTGAAGCCAGGACGAGGATAACAGTCACAGAGCTTGCATTATTTAAAAACATGTCAGCAATGGCATGTGCTGCTCACTGTACATTCTAAAGCACCTTGTGAGGCAGAAGGTCAGAAGGGACATTTTTTTCCAATAAAAAAAAAAAAAAACCTTTTAAAAAATTGCGAGCGTGAAGGATACGTTTTGGTTTAATACAAACCAAACATTAGTTAGGATGCATGGGCAGGGTAACCGTTTGCTATGACTCAAGGCCAGCTAGAGATTGCTAGAATACATGCACCAAAAGGTTTACTTTCAATTAAGGATTAACAAATAGTTTTAATTATTTATAACACATGATACAGTTTGGTGTTCTAGAATGTCCTTATTTTTTTTTTTTCTCGGAAAACATTCCCTGGCATAGAAGCTTTCATTTACTCTATGTCCTAACCATACGGCCTCCTCCTCAAGGGCTCCGGTCAGAATGCAGGTACCTATGTAGTTAATCGATAACAGTTTACTAGAATACATGCACCAAAAGGTTCAATTTTAATTATTTAAGGATTAACAAATAGTTTTAATTATTTATAACACATGATACAGTTTAAAGTGTTCTAGAATGTCCTTGTTTTTTTTCCCTGGCATAGAAGCTTTGATTTTTATTGAATAGTTTAATTGAAATGACCTGCTGCGTGCTCCCTTTTTCATATTCTTTGAAATCTCTGCTTTATCCAACCTTGTTACAGCAAAATATTGTTTTAATATCCAAAGTGAAAAAAGAGTGCATTAAAGCCCACCCATGATGAATGCATTTGTTTGTAGACTGCTAAATGTCTTAAATGAAGAAAATTGACTATATGAAATACTATTTTAATAACTTGTGATGATAGTCTTGTGTTGGAGAAATCCTTTGTTCACAGGTTAGCCAACGAAGAAATGGCTTTGGAAATGCTTCCTTATTGGGGTTAGGTTTGAATATGATTGCATATTCATCAGGCATCACTATTGTTATAATCTCCTAAAGTGTTTTATTACAAATAACTGTGTTTCTAGTAAGATGTACTTCATGGCATCACTGAAAAGTGTGCATAAAAACCATAAACATACAATAAACAGATGTCTCTGTGGAAATAATGTAAGATCCCCATGCAGTGACCGCACAGTGGACATCTTTTAGCAGAGTTTCTTGGGGAATAATAGTCTTGTCTACTGCATGCAGCCACCAACCAGATTCTCCCTTTTGAGCCTTTTTCTTCTGCATTAGGAGAAGAAAATTGAGACTTTTCTAAAAGGCTATATGAGCATTCCTCTTCCAAACACTTTAGTTAATGAGATCTGGCGAGCTGATCAGAAACCTGCTTATTTACTTTAATGGCATTGCTAGTTTTTTATTTTATTTATAACTTTGCAGATCAATTTTAAAGACTGTAGCATCTTCTCTTCATCCACAACTGAATTGTTTTTTCACAGTTATTTGACATAAAACCCCCCCAAAAAAACAGCATTAAGATTACAACTTTAAAGAACTTCTGTCATTCTTTACGTTGGACAGATTTTTGAAAAATGTAATTTTGAAAATAGTTGCTAATGTCAAATGCAAAAAATCTGAACAATACAATTACAATTTCTAGATTACATTTGACATTTTTAAGGATATGACAAGAGGAGGTCAACATTACAGTGAACACCATCTAGATATACTTGAGGGGTTATGTATATCTGTATATCAACCATACAAGAAAACACTTATGAGTGCAAGTGCTACATTATGGTGGAAGAAAGAGACGGAAGGGTAAATGTACAGCGTAACAGAGGAGAACAAGGAGATAGACTTCCAAGGGTTAAAGATGTCCAGGAAAACTTTTTATGATTTTGGTTGAGGCTCTTTCTATGGACGTAAAAAAGACCCGTCCATTGTACCAGCCGGGGGCGTGCACGCCACAGACTCCATAGGACCCTGTAAGAGGCCATAGTCACTTGAAAGCAATAACCAGGGAGGAAGCAATTTTCACAAGAGGATTTAAAAGCACCTACGGAATTAAAAGAAAAACTGACATGCATGCATGGTAAGTGCTCTGTTCTGCAGCAGAATATGGGTTGTTTTTTAAAATGGGGTTTAATATCACTTTAATATCTAACTGAATTAAAGGGATCTTTAGCTTAATATATCTCTTAAATTATTGTATTGCTACAACTACAGCATTTTTTTTTTTTTAAGTGGCCAGTGTAGCTGTAAATGGTTCTTAGGAGAATTCTTCCTTAGATAAAGGCCTATGTTTAAATGAGTGGAATATTAATCTTAATATGATAAAAGTGGGTTTGGTGTTAATTTGCATTACTTTCAAGTGGGGTTAAATGAATGTGATGTATTATGAATATTCAGATCTGTAGAGCAAGAGAAGGAAATGTTCTGTTTGCAGGGTTTTGCAGATCTGCCTTTAGTTGCATTGGGCTGTTCACAGTTCAGTGCACAGTATTGCACTTGTGTCGTATGCATAAACATGTCATTCATGTCATTCATAAAGATGTGACTTATTCCTGAAAAGCAAGGTCAATTAAACAGAAATGACCCACATGATGAATAGTGTTATAGGAAGAAAGTAACTATAAGGAAATGTATCCAGTATATTCAGCATAGTTAAATAAACAGTTTTGGGATGCATATGTACGGCAGAATCCCCGCAGTGAGTGCAGCACAGACACTGCAGTCTAGTGTTTTGGGTTACTCATCTGCCCGTCTCTTTGAAGAAATACTGACCAGCCATCCGATTAAGTGTAGGCAAACCCTAATAATTTTCTCTTATTTGCTCCACTTTTAGTTTGTTAAAAATACCATTGAAAGCAGTTTATCTGTTTAATAAGTGCAAAAAATACCTATTAAACTTTGTCAGAAGTTCAGAGCTGTCCTGTGTTAAGTGCTTTCTGCCTGTGTTGTCATGAGTCAGTTTCGCCCTTCCTGTTCTTATCTTGGACTACACATCAATTAGTCCCTATGCTGGGGATGCGAAGACAGTTGAGTGGTTTCTGTACTTGCAGGGTCCTTAAAGGGATAACACATGGGTAAATGTGCATGTATTGCAGAGAGCAGAGATGTACGGCACTTTATATCCCCTTTTTTAATTACTGTATGATTTATCATTACGACTTCCCACCATTGACATGTTGACTACATCTTCCTATTATATGGTTTACAGGACACTCGCTCACTCCAAGGTATGATCAGTACCAGAGTGTCTGGACTCCTGTTGCATCATGCTTCATAAAGTCAAGCTTATACTTCCTAGTCTTCATTATTTAATGGAAACCCTTAAAAGCTATTGCTGGAAAAATGTTTTTAACAGCACTATTACCTTTTATATAGAACATGGCTGTACTCCAGTTGTTATATTTGAGTGTGGTTTAAAAAATGGTGATGACTGATTTGTCATTTCCATCGTATAATGCACGAGGAATGTGCCATAGCAGAGATCTTGTGACTTATATCTACTGCATTGGTAGACATGGCAAGGCTCTATAGCTGGAGTGGAATTGGCATCCAATTTAAAACAAGCAGCATTTGTACAGACAGTCGATTTTATTACATGGTGACAGAAAAGAAAAACTATTAATAACATTTTCTGCCAAATGTTCTTTGGCTTTTTCCCAACTCTGGAGAATAGAGTTAAGAAGTCCATCTACTTGCAGAGAGTATTGAACCATTTACTTTAGTCTCTGACCTAGTGAAGCATACCATCAATGTCCCTGGACAGCATGAGGAAATAGGAGAGATAGTATAATCTTACAGTTAATATACATGTTGATTTGTGTGGTGTGATGGAGATTATGACAATGATGAGAGAGCTGTTTACTTCAATGACTTAATCAGTCTCATTCTTTACTAATTGGATGCATATTCTGTTAAATAAAGCAGTACGGGCATGTATATTCTGAGGGCAAATTAAATGTGTATCTTTTTTTCAATAATATGTTTGTGGAAAAAAAAAGAAACCGTAGCATACGTTGCATATTTTCAATAGATGCTCCCTGTGGCTCGGCATGTGAGATGGGCTTTCACAGAAATAGACGTAATTCATGGAAAGGAAAGGGAGTCGCTGTTCACAATTACAACATATTGAGTAGCACGTCAACAAATTGTTGCAGGTAAAAAAAAAAATGTCCAATCTGAAAAAGCATGCATTTTTGTATATCATTTTATACTTTGCTTAATTTATTATAGGAGGCACATGATTTGATTCTTTAACACTAGTGAGTTTGTTACCCAGTTGTTCCTTCGATTGCTTAGTGGACTGCGGAAATGTGCCAACTGATGAGATCTGAGGAGTTGATGGCTGAACGGTTAGATCGATCTGACTTCGTCTTATCCAGATGAGTGCCCTGGCTTCTGTTTATGGACTCAAAACCCTGACATGACCTACTGACCTTCTTTTGTTTTTTTTCCCCGATCATATGGATGCTTTTCTTGTGATTGAGTGTTGGGCGATCACCCCTTCCGCTCCCCTCTTCCCTCCTCTTCTGCTTCTTTATTGCTTTTCTCCCTCTTTACCTTTTCGCTCTTCTTTTTTTCTTCCTTTTCTTCTCCTTCCTTCATGTTGCTTTGTCCAGATGTGTTTCCTGTTGATTGTCAGCCTGGGGGGGCTATACCCCCACTTGCCCATGCTATTGTATACTAAGACGATGCCCCACATTTACACGCTTTCTCAGAACCCAGGTGGTAATCCCTTATTTGTTTCTACTTCAAGCGATAATAGGGTCGCTCAGTTGCCCTCAGGTACTCATGTTTGGGGGTTTTTTTTCTTTGTGTCGTGTCATGCTTTTAATATGTTTACTACATGCTTGATGTTTTTATGGACATGTTGTTTTTGAGAAATCTTTCATAAAAATTTATTTCTGTAAAAAAACTAGTGAGTTCAGTTTTTAGGCAGAAGGAGTTAATTGGTATTATTATTTTTAGCATTTGTTTTCTACCATTTGCTCCTTAGCCTCATCAGATGGACAGCATATTCCAAATCAGAGGGAGCGATCATTGCTATTTTACACTTTGAATTGTTTTTTTTTTTCTCCTTGCAAGTTATGGGTACTTTGAAAAGTAGGTTGCTAAACCATATTTCCATGTTTAAGCCCCGTTCACATTGAGCGCTTTATCGCGGGGTAATTACCGCAATATCGCGGCAAATTACTGCGCGATATTGCGCTTCAATGCATTTCAATGGGGCAAAGGGTCCTGCTGTTGCGGGTCGTGTGTCGCTACAGCAGGACCATTTTTGGAGCGGATTTAGCCGCGATTCAAGCTTGCTCAATGCAAGCTTGAACGCGATATCGCGCGGCAAATCTCGCGATGTCGCGCAATATGCAAATCGCGCGACAAACGCGCGATTTGCATATCGCGCAGTGGGAACGGGGCCTTACTGTTGACTAATTCATAAAATGAGAGACTGCATGGGAGCCTGCTATGATTTCCAGGATGATTCATAAATTCTCTTGTGCAAAGATGCAAGGTAACCAAAATTCACCACAGGCTGAATTTTTGCTGGAGGAGAAAAAGGCTCAGGGCCGTTAAAGAAATAAGGCCACAAGTGAGTTGACTATTTCACCCTTACTAATAAAGTAGAGAATGGAGGGTTGTCATTGATTGTTTATAAAGTATTTTAAAAATGGGGGGGGGGGAAAGAGTCCATTGTCCATCAGCATGATGGGTCTTGCTGAAAGCTATAGGACCGAATCAATCTCACAGGAGCAGCACACTTCCTGGAGCTATCCAATTATAATACTTTTGTGTGTCTTATCAAAGAAACGGGCACAGTGCATAAAAGCACAGTTGAAACCTGATGGAAGCACTGTTGGACCTGTGAAAAATGAGCTTTATACATGTCTGTACCAATTGAAGTTAAATGCAAGGTTGACTCCCAAAGGTTTTCAAAACACAGAACATCAGGGTTACGGTTACAACTGATGAGGGATCATTATACAAAAGAAATGTTAAAAAAATTGGTAACTTAACCTCTTGCCGTCCGCTGCTGCATCTGCTTTCGGTAATTTTTCCTTTAATATAGTAAAAAAATAAAACCCCCAGTGGTTAATAAATACCACCAAAAGAAAGCTCTATCTGTCCCCAAAAAAGGGTATAAAATTCATTTCAGTACAGCGCTGCATGACGGAATAAATGTCAGTTAAAGTACCGCAGTGCTGAATACTGAAAAATGGCCTGGATGGGAAGGGGGTTTAACACCGCGGATGTCAACTGGTTAATAATACACTCTGATTTTTAACCTTGTAGAGGTGCTCCTTGGACAGGTTACCAGTTCCTTTGTTGCCTTAAGTTGTTCTGCAGTTCTGTTTGGTTCTAGAACAAAATGAGTGGAATACTGGCTTTTTAAAACAATTTTGTGGGTCATAAAAAGGGATTCTTGATGTATGAGCATCTTTTTTTGGATTTTATTTACCTCTTGGGTCAGATTTCATTTTGGTGTTTACTTCATATCGCGTTTTAAGAGCTAATTTCACATGATGTGTAGATAAAACATTAAGCATTGTTAAAAGAAGGTCTAATTAATCTAATCCTTCTCTCTTGGACTTGGGCTATTGGCAGGGCTTGAAAAATCCGCTCGTCTGTGACGAGAGGACAGTGGAGCCCGATGAGCAGCTTCCTGGCCGGCCGTTGTAATTACACGGCCGGCCGCTTTACAGTCAAGCGATCGAGCGTCTCGAGAGACGCTCCATCACTTGTATCAGCAGCTGTCACTGCCGTTGCCGGTCCCGAGATCCGCTGTACCCGATGCGGCCGGGACCGGCACGGCTTTGTGACAGGAGATCAATGGGAGTTCAGTACACGAACTCCCTTTTGATCTCCTCTCAGTCCCCGAATGCAGGAAGTGATGTAGATTACATAACTTCCTGCATTCAGTGTCACTCTCCAGCAGAAGCTGATGAAGCCGATCTTGGAGACCCCTGATGTCTCCATAAAGAGGACCTTTCATGTAAATTGGCTATCCCATAGGGGGCTTCTTAGCCTCCCATGTAATAGCAATAAAATTGTGTTAAAAAAAAAAAAAAAAAAAAGTAATACAAAAAAGAAAGATTCATTAAAAAAATATAAATAAGCATAACATTTAATTATTTTTTTAAAGTCCCCGCCCCCCACATACACATGCATATATGCGTCAGGTGCGCCTACGTGCCGCACATGTTGCATATCGCCGCAAACGTCGGAGTGAGAGCAATAATTTTAGAGCCATTAAGGCAGGGTTCACACCTGGGCGTTTTACAGCGCTGATCGACGTGCTGTAAAACGCCCAGCAAGTGAAATCCCATTATTTCCTATGGACATGGTTCTCACCTGGGCGTATTTCAGCGTGTTGAAAACGCCCTACGCCCAAAGAAGTACAGGAGCTTCTTTGGGGCGTATTTCCGCGTGTATCCTTTAGGATACAGCCGGATAGCCCTCGTAAACGCACGTTTGAAGCGCGTTTTGTGGGGTGCAAATCGTGAGTAAAACATGCACCCCAAACCGTGCATCATACACGCATATTTCGAACGCCTAGGTGGGAACCCAGTGTAAAGGAGAACTATGAGGTGAGTGCTTTTCACTCGCCTCATAGTTCTAGCCGACCTGTGACAATGAGACTGTCACTTGTCGGCTCAGCAGATCGGGAAGTGAGCAAACACATACCGGCTTTCGCTCCCTTCTCGATCCTGTCACGGCACAGAGCCGTGACAGGGGAGGGGCTGGATTCCCCCTCCCCCCTCCGCTCCGCCAGCGCTGCCTGGCGGAACGGATGGGGGAGGGGGCGGGTACAGCTGGCTCTGCCTCTAGATAGGCAGAGCCAGGTGTCACTCACGCAGCCTGACGGATCCAGACATAATTGTCGGGATCCGCTTCAGCTGCGGCGTCTCAGTATACTGAGCCTATGGTGACGGGAGGACGCTAGTTTGTGTCCTCCCGTTACCCTAAGGAGAAATATGGGGAAAATCCCTAACCCCATAGTTCTCCTTTTTAATCACTGATAACACTAAACTGATGAACAGTAAAAGCGTTTTAATCGTCGCCTATGGGCGTTTTTTGCGATTTTTGCAGGTGCACGCAATTTTTTTAAGGCTTGACATGTTTGGTGTCTATTTACCCGACGTGACCACGACTTTTATGTTTTACTAAAAATATGGGTAAGAATAACTTTTTTAAAACATAACGTAGGGAAACTTTTTTTTGTGTACATTTATTCCCCCCCCCCCGTGGTGATTATATACCTCCAAAAGAAAGCTCTATCTGTCCCCAACATTTTTTAACATAAATTGCAAGACCATAGTGCGGTCATGCTGACTGGTGACATTTTTGACTGACTGGTGAGACCCTATCAAATTTTTCAAGCCCTGGCTATTGGCTTTGTACCGATTCGCTTTATAATTTCCTTTCTTTGCCACGACTCATATGTTATCACATAGCTTATACAGAATGTCTATAAAGTGTGTTTAAAAACATTAGGATATGGCAAAACTGCTAAATATAAAACTTGTTTAAATAGGCAAAGAAAAATATGCATGGTACCAAAAAACACAGAAATGGGCCTGTGGTCTAACTACAATTGGTGCCTTTCATCATCCTTTCATTATTAAAGACGAATGCCAGGATTCTTTCAAATTATTGCTTGCAGTGCGGCTACCCCTGCACTGCAATGGTTAAGTGCTCATTTTGTTCTAGGGATGGAAATAAAGAAAATATACTCTCCTGCTCCTTGGTCCCGTCTGGCTGCTGAACTAGTCCCTGAAATGTTTTTTCCCCCTGAGCTCCAGTGGTCTAAGGAACCCATGACCTCATCACGTTTAATTCAGGTCCACTAGATGTGAAGATGCCGAGGGACATACCACAGCTGGAGCATTGAACAGTCACTGCTGCAGGACTGAGAATCAGGTGTATTTTCTTTGTTTTCGCCCCTAGACCAATATGAGCACTTAACTCTTGCAGGGATTCAAGGATTACTTTTGAAAAAGAGTTACTTAAAAAACTTTTTTTTAAATAACGGTTAAAACTGAGCTCTCCAGGCTCAAAACCTAGTTGAAATACATTTAAGGGGGCTGTTTTACCTGCTAAAGGATCTTTATTTCTGTTTTAACTAGTCCTGGAATTTACGCAGCTCTGCCATACCACACATGCTTGTTTGGCAGAGAGGAGACCTGATTTTTCTCTGCTGCAGTTTAGTAGCAATTACAGGTCTTGTCCATCTGCCAGCCTGTGACGACAGCAAGATGAGAAGCAGCAGACTGATGAGCTCATCTCTCTGTCACTCTCATTCTCCTCTTATTAGCTTGCTCCTTGTGTTGCAGAATAATTATTTTCTGCTTGTGCTGCTTCTCATTTTCCAAGTCTAAGCTCTGCTGCATAAGGAAGAGGCTGATGCCTAGTCAAATTCAGGTACTTGCATCAAAAATACATTTAAGTACATGTTTATTGAATGCAGTCTTTATATAACTGCCTGGAGTTCAGCTTTAAATGGGTACTGCTAGCTAGAGGTGTGTAATTTAATGTGGTGTTTGCCATGATTTGGTGGATCAATCGGTTTACAAATCCTAGGATTATGCTTTTTGACACATGTATTTTTTAATTGAAAAGGGTTAATTTGTAATTTGCCCAGAGGTTCTTTAATGTTTGCTATGCAACTGATATATGTGAAAAATAAATGATTAGTGAATTTTCACTTGACTTAAAGTGACATTCAAGTCAAAAATCTTTTTCCCTCCCCCCCAATATTAAAGCATTTACCTGAAAAGATGTTTCTTAATCCGATCTACTTTCCTGTGGTTTTCATCGGTCCCTCCAGTAGTGTGGCGGGTCTCCGATCCAGCGCTGACTCCTCTGAGCTTGCTGGCACTTCCTGTCCCATGGTGTCTGCATGCGGGTGCACGCGTCCATAGACTTAACTTGTGTCCCGGCCGAAAATGTGAACTGCGCATGCGCCGGCCCTAAGATGCTTTGCGGCCGCCTGAGAATTTTTACATTTTCGGACGGTATTAACCCTTTTCAAAGCGGGCTTGCTAGCAGTAGATATATGCAAAAAAACGGAGGGTTTAATAACCCTTTAATTAATGAAGAGCATCTACGTATAATTTGCAGCCACATGCAAATGGCAAAGGAACAGTTAAAAAAAAATTTTGCTTGCGTATAATTGAGTGGATGAAGTAATACACTTCAGCTTATTCACTTTGCAATGTTCCAGTCCCATTAAGTGCACAACGCACTTTGTGGGTTATGTGCTGGTCATTATAATGTTTGAGTTATCTTAACTCTTTTTTGTAAAATGTGCTGTAAATAACACGTTTTCCAGGCATTTTAATCTGGTGCCTAATTTCTTTAAAAGCCAGAAGATTGGGTTGCAATGTGTGGATTTCCATTTTTCTTGGAAATCACCTTCAGCTTGCAGAGAATTAAAATGACTGGATGTTTAGAAATCAAGTGGTATCATTTGAGCCAGTCTTACCTTGTGCGGATTGGAAATTTGCACCTACTGATGTGATCATGGCTGTGCTTGCATTGTGAGCACCAGCAACTATTTTGCTGTTTACCTGTTTCCATACAAAACCATTGCAAATGAAGCCTATCATGTGATCTACCTAATATTTTGGCCCTGAACACAATGCATTTAATTGGAAAGCGTCTTACAGCAAGATTAACACTGAGCTACTGGGCAAACAATGCCAAGTTTCACAGATTTCTGTGTTCTTGTTGACTTCAGTCCAAATGTTTTCCTATTAACCCCCCAATGCATTGACCCACTCAGTACAATATCTGATCTGTTTAATTGTAACTAATAGAAAAGCAACTAAAATAATATATACTAGTTTATAAAAACCTTATTGCACATATATTGATTTATCCCCTCAAAACTGAAGTTATCTGCAAAGTCTTATTAACATTGATAAAAGGGCATTATAAAAGAATGACAGCAGAAGGGAATAGGTTGCTCATAGCCGCCAGATTCCATTAACCATTTTCTAGTGTATATTCATAAATGAAAGAAACAACAAGGTTGACAACACCCATGCCTTTGTTTTCCTCTGATTTGTATTAAATTGACTGTGCATATAATAAGGCATTTACTTTTAAAACCCAACTCTAGCCAAAACATTTTTAGTAGTTTTGCAGATTTTATTGTTTTCTCCACTTCCTGTCAGGTGTCATGCAGAACAGGAAGTAAGGTAATACATTCCCAACTGGGACACAGTGCAATTTTCTTTAATATAGCAATGGATAGAACCTGCCTTCCTCATTGCTGCTTCCCCATTGGGGAGATTTTGCTCACTTCCTTTGCAAGTGACAGGCCCTGTGTCAGACTAAATAGCATTTAAAACATTTTAAATGTTTTAACCCTTCCGCACTGCCCTGCCCAATGAGAAGTACTTCTTGCTAAAAAAAAAAAGGGAGGGGGGGGACAGATTTCAGCAGGTCATTTCAAATTACTTGGAAAAGTGAACTTGCCCTTTAAGGAATCGTTTGCTTTTCCCTGTGGCATGTGAAATATTGACACCATAATCAACCAGAGTGCTAGCATTTTTAGAAGGTTGAAGTGCAGCCTCCATATTTCCTTTTATGACATGTACTTTAAAAAAAAAAAAAGTGATATACCGGTATATGGTTACATCAGATATAAATTGATTTTTCCCTAAGTGTAAAAATTTTTTTATTTTAAAGTTTATTTGATCTCCCTTACCCTTTTATGTCCCTTGGCTCAGTATCTCTTGTTTTAAACTTCAAAGTACTCATTTAACACAGAAAATGATGTGCTTTTGAAGTTGTGTAAAATTCTTTAGAAGGAAGACCTTTTGGTGACCCCCTTTTAATAGGCATTGGTTTAATCACCTCTTCTAAGTTTTTATAAATAATGCTACCTTTTCAAATACTGTTGTTCTGTCAGGTTGGATTTGCATTTAAAGGTGAACTTTGAGGTGAGTGAATTGCACGTATCCTCATAGTTAGAGCTGGCATGTGACATTGAAACTGTCACACGTTGGCTCTATAGATTGGAAAGTGCGAAAACATACCGCTGCTCGCTCACTTCCCATCAGTCTGGTCATCATTTGTACAATCGAGTTCAATTTTGTCCCAAGAGATTCATTTTCAAAGCGAACTTGCCTCACTTCTTAGTAAAGGCCTTCGGCTGGGGTGTCCGCACGCTTTTTTTCTCCCTGTATGTTCATCAGATCTCAGCCTGGTTCTGTCGGTTCTTCAAGAACCACCCGTTGAACCTAATTTGGAAATGTCCCTGTATACTTTTACTCGCAAGGTTGCCTTTAGCATTGCAATCATCTTTGCAAGGGGAATTTCGGAGCTGGAAGCCTTAAACTGTAAAGAGCCAATTCTTGTCTAGCACAGAGACATGGTTGTCTTAAGGCCCAAGTCCTCCTTTCTTCCCAAGGTGTTTTTCTTCCTTTACCCTAATCAGGACATTGTTCTCCCTTCTCTTTCTCCACAGCACCCTAAAGTGATCTCCCTCCATTGTCTGGATGTAGTATGCGCTATTGTCCTACCTCCTAATTACAAATTCCCTTAGTCCCATCTCTGCTTAATGGTCCCCATAGGGGACAGCCTGCTTTTCGTTTCACAATTGCTAGAAGGATTTGACAAATTGTCATTCAAGTCTCAAGGACAGGGTTCCACCTTTTACCTGTCAAAGGGCACTACCCTCAGATTTGCAAGGCTGCCACCCTGTCTTCTGCTTACATTTTAGGTTTTACCAGGTTGACGTCCAGGCCCAAACCAATGCACGATTAAGAAAATAGGATTTTTTAGCTACCGAAAAATCCTTTTTTCTTGGGGTACATTAAAGGACACCAGTCCCACCCCTCTGATCTTATGACCCACTCCTACTATTGCTTTGCTACAAAACTGAGACATGATGGTAGTAGGCTGTCTATACAGCTTTTGTTTGCTGGTGTCAAATCTGAAGTCAGCAGCAGCATAAAGCATCCTGTGTACATTAATATACTCCCAAGAAAAGAGTTTTATTGCAAGTAAAAAATCCTACTATAAAATGTATATAATTTTTTTGGTTTTGGTAGCATCTTAATCGGTATGATACACAGATGTATACAGATAATATTTTCTGCTGCGTTTGTTTTCAAACAGGAACATTCTGGCAGTATTCATTTAAATGTGTTAGACCCAATATGGACCCTTTTGTTCTGTGAAACAGTCTTGTACCACTGCGCTTTGTAGCCCACAGAAGGCAGCTGTAGGATAGATTCATATTATTTATGGAGGGTGAAAGAAAGGACAAGTCAAAATGTGTGGGGTTTTTTTCCTTTTTTTTTTCTTTTCTTCTACCTAGTTGTGAAATAAAATAACATTTTGCTAGTTTTAGGAAGTACAGACACACCATAAGGTTTCAGCTGTCATTCTTCCAGAGCAGTTACAATATGTTTACTAGAATCTCTCACTGGTTGCATCTTTGCCTTTTTTACTGTTTATAAAATGACATGCATTGCTAGAAGTGAACCTCTGCTTTTGCCTATGCAGGGCAAAGAAACATGTTTACTTAAAAGCTGCCCTTCTCTGCTTCACATACTCCCTTTCCTTCCGTTCTCCACTGATCCCTTTTGGCCTTCGTGAGCAAATTGAAATACCCAGAACATGCAGGTTTTGGAAGCATGTGACTCTCCCTTTCTCCCTGTTCGCACTAGTGCTTGGCCACTCCAGGCACTTAGTGCTGTCGCGTGGGGTTGGGTAGAGAGTTGTTAGCCCTGTGGGATTTCCTGGTTCACTTCTGGCAGCCAAGTGGAGCGGTGGGGGAGAAAGAGGAAGGCAAGTACCTGTTGCTGTGGCCTGCGTGGACAGATAACCTGTTCACTTTAAGTTGATGAATGTTTTACCTTCATCTGAAGCAGGGGATTTGTATTTTATGTTAATGGTAAATAAATAAAACCCTACACTGTGAATTATTGCATTGCTTGCCTTTAGGCAATGTCTTGGCTGCTGTTCTTACATAAGCATTCAGGAAATTAAAAAAAAAAATTTTGTATCATTTTAAAGGAATTTATAGAATGAAGTTGTAAGTTGGGATGTCCTGATACCAATTTTCAAGACCAAGACCAAGACCAAGTACTAGTACTTTCTCTCAGGTACTTGCCGATACCAATTACCGATACTTTTTCTTAGGGGGACATGTGACAATTTTTTCTAAAACAATACAGACTAATGATTCTAGGGCAATTTCTTTATAAATATAAAGAACTGTAACTCAATCCGTGATTGTACAGCAATGGAGAATGGCAACCAGCTATCATGGATTGCTGAGATTTGTAGTGCGGTATAGCCGATTGCCATTCTCTATTGCTGTATAATAATTGATATTGCATGCATGGGCGTTACCGGCTGTTACACATACAAGCGACTGGCAGCTCTATAGCCGTCCGATCGCTTGTACATGCTGCCCTGGGCACCCCCTCCTGCGCCCTCACCTTCCATCCCGGGCTCCGCTGTCCCCTTTGCGGCCCGGCACCAGCTTGGGAGGAAGATGGGAGGGAGTTCAGCATCTTTCTCCTTGCTGATCTCCCAATGTCTGAATGCGGAAGTGATGTGTGTTACATCACTTCCGTATTCAGCTGTCATTTCTCTGGCTGCTATAGCCAGAGAAGAAACTGGTGAAGAATATCTCTGCTTCATCAGCTTAATTTGGTGGTCCCCAGGTGACAGGGGTCTTAGAAACCCCTAATGTCTCCATAAAGCGGACCTGTCAGTGTGCTTGTGCTATCACATAGGGGGATTGTTAGCCCCCTATGTGATGGCAATAACATTAAGTGTAAAAAAAAAAAGTCACATATACATAAATGTAAAAAAAAAAAAAACCCAAACTTTTAAGTCCCCCCCCCACGTATACACACATAAATTCATCTCAGGTGCTCCAACGCGCGAAAAGCAACAATTGCGCTACACATTTTACATATCGCTGCTGTGAATGTCGGAGTAGGAGCAATAACTTTAGGGCCATCAATCGCTGAAAACACTAAACTGATGAGTGGTAAAAGCTTTTAAAGCGTCGCCTATGGTCAGTTTGAGGTTTTGCGGGTGCGCGCAATTTTAAAGCTTGACATGTTTGGTGTCTATTTACCCGATGACCCTGTCTTTTATATTGTAAAATGATGCAGGATGCAGAATAGGTGCACACAGCGACGGTTATCTATTCCATGCGCCATGTAATCGTTTCATATACGACGACGTGTGGACTGCCCCTTACAGATGTGGCCACTGTCACCCGGTCATTAACTTAAATGAGTACCGTGGCCGCATCTGAGTACAGTGGCCGCATCTGAACGGGACATCTGGGACTCCTGCCATAGGTATTCCAAATCACCCAGCATGAATGAGGTCTTACTCAGGGAATGCTTGTACCGATACATCATCTTGTCAAACGTTTCCTTTTGAAAACGGGTGGTGTCTTGGCATTCTCCTGTGGCTTCAGTAGATCAATAATATGGGTAAGGAACACTGTTTTTACAAAATTCTGTTAAAATCACATTCTAAAATTGGTAGATTGGTGGCATTATACTTTAAAGTGCAAGTTTGGTGCAAATGGCTAAATACGCCGTTGCAATTAACTTCTATTTAATGCTTTCCTGTCACAGAATTTGCAAACCCATTGATCTACTTCCTAGTTAAGTATTACTGCTTGGATCACTGTTTTGCTTATAAGACGTAGGTGATGTTGCTGGGTGTGTAACACTCTGTTGTACTGGGTCTGTAGCTGCTGCTTTCTGGGAACCTTTTATGATAGAAAGATAGACTTTAATTGGCTAAGCAGACATGCGTAAGATTTTAAAGGTAATAACGTTTAAAGTGCTTAGGATTATTATAGGTAAACCTTTTTTTTTTATTATTTTTTTTAGTGGCCTGTTTTATTAAGGACTTGTGTGATGTACAGGTATAACTCGTTTGATACAGCACTTTGGGAGCATCCAACTTCTTTTGCAATTACCTTTTTGAGGCTTTCCTTCCTTTATGGAGGGTGTCGGCTATGGTTTTCTGCACAATGTCAGGTCAGCAGTCTTTCCCATGATTGGGATTCCTACTGAACCAGACTGAGAGACCATTTAAAGGCTCAGGAACCCTTTGCAGGTGTTATGGCTTAATTAGCTGATTAGAGTGGGACACTTTGAGCCTAGAATATTGCACCGTTTTACAATATTCTCATGAGTTGTAAGCCATAATCATCACAATTATGACAAATCACAGCTTGCACTATCTTGCTTTGCATGTAATGAGTCTATCTCATATATTAGTTTCACCTTTTTAAGTTGCATTAGTGAAATAAATGAACTTTTGCACCATATTCTAATTATTCAAGTTTCACCTGTATGTACACAGTCAATGTTTGCCAGACACTTATGTTTCTGTATTTTATGACAATTATTTTCAGATAATTCACCCTGTGTGTAATTTGGCAGATGGGTGAACCAATGTAAATGTGTGGGCAAATCTTTTTATTCAGTTCTCTCTATTACGTTGTATGCTGATGAGCGGATCTTCTGTGACTTTAAATGAGATGGGCAATTTTTCCAAAAGGAATCAGTCTATTAACGCTACCGTTTTTTCAAAAAGGATTTGCCCATCATTTTCAGAAATTTCACCATTCATTTTCAAACAAGATTCACCTATCAACAGCCACATAACGCACAATAGATAGATTCCAATAACAAACAAGTTTTGCCATTTTAAATTGAAATAAGGAGGCAAACAGATGAATCTTATCAATGAAGTGAATCATGTTAAAATGAATATAGCTGAGCGAGTGTCAAGAAAACATATATGCTGTGCGAATCACACACAAATTCTTTTTTTAAATAAACCTCTAAATGTCCGTGTTCAGCACAGAATGACCTAGCAATCATTTTTATGTATGCATGTGGAACATCATTGTAGGGTTTTTTTTTTTCATGCCAATTGTTTTAAAATATTCTACTTATCCTATTAAAGATGCATTATTATAAACTTTACAATAGTTGGCATGAGCAATACTAGCCACAAGACATCTTTTGTTAATGATATATTTGTTGGGAGCGGTTGAAGTGGAAAGCCCTTACTAGTCTTGCTTTCACAAAAAAAAGTAAGTTGGATATGGCCTCCCTTGTGACTAGCGGTTTTTCTGAAGTTTTTTTTTTTTTTTGGTAGGCGCTTCTAACAGTTTAAGGGGTTCATTGAATCACACAATGAATTCTGTGTGGTCGTGCTAGGGTAAAATTACTTTTTTTCTTGTATAATTAAAAGCAGCATTCATCCAAGGGACAATAAATAATCTAGATATTAAAAAGAGTCCTGAAGTCTCAAATGAAATCCTACGCAGTATCATGGGAATTCCATACTTTAGAGAAAAACATGCAGAAATGTGATTTATTTCTGCTCTAGAAACCCAGAGGATTATGTACTGCATGAAGCCGTGCGTATTAAAGGCCCATTTCATTTGGCTTGTCATCCTGTTATTTTATGGGCCAAGGGGAGCAGAGGGGAAGTTTGATTGTGTTCCCCCACTCGCATTGCTGAGAGACCCTCGTGTTGCTAACATATAATTTTCTACAATAATGTGTCTTGGATTTTACACAAAAACCCTTTTTGTTAAATTCCCCCCAGCCCCTTCCAGTCCCACGGTTTTAAATATGTCCTGAACACAGCTTCTAACATTTCAGTGAACTGGAAATGATGTATGATACAGAGGTGAAAAGGTGTTAGAACTGGGTCAGCTTTTTAACTGCCCTGCAGCCTCGGTCATCCATGCCACATAAAAGACTAAATATATATATATTTATATAAATGATGGGGTCGCAATCACTTTGGTCTTTCTTTTCTTTACCTTTTTGATATACTATTCTGAACTTTGCAGTGCAAGTAATCTACAACCTGCAAAAGTGAATTTTCCAAATTTGGAATGGAAACTTTCATGCAATTTTTTATATATAATTTTGTCAGTCATGCTTGCTACATTCTAAAAGGCTAAAATTCTTTATGAACGTTGTCATTTTTTCCCCTTTTTTTTTTTTTTTTTTAGTTGGTCATTTTTAAAATATTCTGTTTTGACCATTGTAGACACTCCGTGAAAAATCATGTTCCATCCTTTTTAAATCTTAAAACTTTTGTGCTTTTTTTGTTTTTTTTCCTGGAACCTGGCTCTTCATATGTGGATTTTTCAGGTCCGTGTTTCATTTGTTAATTTTTTTGTTGTTGTTTTTTTTTGCTTTTCAGGTGTAGTCAAGGGACAGTGCAGAAATTCTAAAGAATTATTTTAAATGCAAAATATATCTGACATATATTTTCTATAGTGCGTGCGTACGCTTCCTTTATACTCCACCATAGTATGAGCTACAAACAGAAGCAAGTCATACAATTGTGACTTGATGATCGTAGATGTTGCGGTTTGTTTTTCTGGGATTTTTTTTCTGCTGTTTTGTAGATGACATTGTTTATCATACCATTACTTTTGTTTGGTTTTTTTGGGGGACAGTATTTGGAAAGTGAGGAGTTTTCGGGCAATAATAGTTCCCACTACATATACCGCATTTAAACCTAAAAATATAATGCGGCTTACCAGTCCTTAGATAAGGTGGCTGCGGTCGTTTTCTTGTTTATGCTCTCCTTGTTTTATGCGTGTTTTTTTTCCCCTTTCATTTGCATATCCTGCAAATAACACTTTCCTGGCTAACTATGCTTCCTTCGCCACTGTAACTATGGAAGGAGCCTTGGTTGTCACCCAGGCTGGATTACATACATGTCTGCTTTTGTTCTTTTCCACTTAACATATTTTTATTTTACTTAGAACTTTTTTCCCACTTCCTGGTCCACTTTGGCACAAATGATGTAACATACCCAAGCATTGCATCCTGGGAAGGTTTCATTAGCAGAGCATTGTTGGGAAATCTTATGGGATCTCAGGGAAAAACATTTTCCTCCCGTGAGATTATGTGCATGGTCACATGTCCTAGTCACATGTGCTAGAGTTCCAGGAAGTAAATGGAACATTTAGTGACCTGACCTTGGTTTAAATGGTCACTGTCAGAAGAATGAGGAGGAAAAAAAAAATAAGGTATGCAAAAAATAAAAAGCCTGCAATTACCTAGAAGTATGTGTTTGTAGATTGTCATTACTAAACCTTTCTAAAGGTGCCTTTTTTTATTTTATTTTGAAGATATGGATAAAGTACCTCTTTTTTATAGGCTGCCGATTTATGCATACAGCTATAAACATAGCAGCACGTACAGTACTAAAACAATAAAGCCCCATTTTCCCATTTTTAAAAGACAATTGTGATTTATCCAGCTGTCTGTCCTCCTAGAATGGTTGGTATTACAACCTTCTTGTGAAGTGGAATTCACACCCTATGTGGCCTTTGTGGCCACCTTGGTGGCTTCCAGGTTTATATGTGCATGCTTATAGCAGAGGCTTTCCTGGCAATGTGACAGCTGCCTGCTGAATTTTTCATGGTAGATCTGACAGTCAACAGAATAACTGCGAATGTAACAGCAGCTCTTTTCATAGATTCTGAATTTAATTCTCTAATGCTTCAGGGAGAAATGGAGCTCTACACGATTTCTAAAGAAATGGCTTTCCTTTGAACTTCTTCCCTTTCAGACAGTCCAGCTCTCTCCCTTCTCAGTCTTTCTCTGATCTGTATCACAGGTTCTTCTAGCACCTTCAGGGGGAATTGTACATGTTAATGTAAATTCATCATATCGGTTTAAGCTAATCAAACATAAATCAGATCTTATCAAGCATTTTAGGTTATTAAAAAATATAAGAGATTCCTTGAAAAACATTTAACATTTTATAAAAGCCATATGTTTACGGAATACCCCTTCATCTGGTTTCCTAATCTCAAATACCCCTTGGCATAGGCAGATTTACAACCAGTACCTCCTGGTTGTGTACATTTTTTTTCAGAAAGCCATAACATTTTTAAATAATGAAAACAAAACAAAAATGTGTGTGTTACTGTCAGAAACCATTTGAAGTACCCATTGGGTCATGTGTACCATTGGTTGAGAACCATGAGAACAGCCCAAGAATGATTTATCTGTAAGCCCTGCAGAGTATTTTAGTCAATGATCTCTGACTGTATTGATTTTGAAAGCCAACTTAAAGTGCGCAGGAGGTTCTTTACAATGAGGGCAACCAAAATGTGGAACTTCTTTACCCAGGTTGTGGTAACAGTTGGAATCATCTGACACACACACTCGTTAGACTGGATGGATCTGTCTTTTTTCCCAATCTCATCTACGATCTAATCCACTCCATCAGCTGTTTTATTTAGCTATAGTGTGCTAGTATTTACAGCATATTGGCATATTATGGCAAACTTGCATGCCAAACCGTTCCCCCTCCAGCATCTTCCAGGTTTCCAGTGTTTGGCTGCTTGATTGGCGGGGCCCCGGTGACGTCACTCCTGCACATGTGCACTGGAGTTGCGTCTTCTTGGAAAGCTGGGTCTGTGCACTGCACTGGGCAATGCGCGGCTCTGTTTACAGAATAAAAAAAAACATGGGAAATGGCAGAAGAGACTCTTTTCTGTCATAGCCTGCTGATCGATTGGCAGTTTCTCTTTTTATTTTTTTTACTTTCACTTTAAGCAGTTCTGAATAACAGGTAGCTCCATGTGCCTATATGCAGATTCTCTTTTAGAGTGCTTCTGAAGTCTTAATGGCCCAGCTCTGGCTTGCCCCATCCTTCTCCTCACTATTGGTCAATCGCTGACTTTTTTTATTAACAAATTGTGGAACACAGGAGGGGGAGAGGTCAGTGGTCAGTGTTTGCAAGTCAGAAAGCCTTGGTATTTTGGTCTCTCAGGGCATCTTACAAATAAAGGAATCTAGCTTATAGCTGTCTAATGCTACTTGCTATTCCCTGTGAGTAGTACATTTTATTATAACTGTAGGCAAGGGTCTGCATACACATTTGCAATGATGTACCTGTAAACTGCCTTACCTACCAAATAATTTGCATTTATTTTAAGTAAATCCAAACCTGGAGCCACATCCTACACATTTGCTTTTCTCCACTGTAGTCTATGATATGGAATCAAAGCAGCATATAATGCCTCAGTCTGCAGTTGTCTGCAGCCTGGGTAAATCTTATAGCGAGGTTAAATCAATACTTAAGAAAATGTGAACAGTGCAATAGAAGTACCACTGTTTTATGTATTTAACCCTCCCTATATTTGTGTGAACTGGAAAATGAACATAGCATATTATCATAGCCACAAATGAGATGGAAATAAATTGGAAAAACATTTGAAATCAAAGTACACTTTATTGCATAACCAGAGAAGTGTTTCCAGACCAAAAATGTTAAACCAGACCAGTTATAAAACTGATCAAGCATTCATTTATGCGAACAATACAGAATATTATTAACTTAAAAGTAAAGGCAAACAACCAAATGCAAAGTTGAATTTGATATCTGTAAGCTGTCTTAATGCAAAAAAAATATTTTTGTTTAGCTTGCTTTTAAATCCAGAAACCCCTGCCAGGCACTAGAGCCAAGATTTGGTAATTTGATTTTCACCACTGCAGTCATAGCAAAGCAACTTGGTCTCTGTGCTGCTGGATCACTTACTACTACCATCAAATAGCACTGCCTGTATTCTGGCATTTAAAGGAGTGGGCATCTGTGGGAGAGGGATGCCCCATGCCACTGGTTGTGGGGGACTTGCCACCGATACAAATATTACAATGCCTCACTAATGTCAGAGGCTTCTCCAACATTAAACCTGCGACCCTAATAAAACCAGATGGCAGCGGAGGAAGGTTTTAACAGAGTAGTTTCTAACATCAGACTGTCTGGTTTAAAGTTAGGTACAGTATATGACAGTTCTACCCAGGGAAGCCTCTGCTACAACCACACACAAATAACATGAACCCAGGAGCTATTACTTTTGGCATTAAGAACTTGGTGTGGTATAAAGCCAACCCATTACTGACTTTTTTTGCCTACACACACTTGGTCTAGTTTGAGGTTTTTTTTTTTTTCCCAGACTTCAGATTAGCCCCAGTTCCTCCATCTACAGGCCTAAGACTAGCTCCAAATCCTGCACCTGCAGACCTAAGATCGGCCCCAGTTCCTGCACCTGCAGACCTAAGATCGGCCCCAGTTCCTGCCCACCAGAAACGCAAGGGGTTTTCACGCATACCTGTCACAGTTGGGCATTCAACAACATTTACTGGTGTTGAATCATTAACAGTAATTTAAAATACTTTGACTGAGATACACCTGCATTGAATGTCACATTCACTGCTTTATAATTATGCCTCAATGTGTCAAAATTGGTGGCATTTGCATTAAGCCGATTACATTGATGTGTACATCAAACACTCTGAAATTGTGAATTAAAAATACTTCATGCATGCTTTAGTTCTCCTTTCAACAACACTACAGATTCCTTTAGTGTAACATTTAACGTATTTTAGTTTTTTTGGAGATGGGATTGGCTTGGAATGGCTTTGGAATAGAACACTATGAAACACAACTCAAAGTGTCTCAGATTGCTAATCTGCAAATTTAGTACAGGTGAAAAAATGAATCTGCTTGCCCTGTTCAACACCAGTCCTTCCAGCTATCAGTATTATCTTTTATTTGTAAAGGACCTGCAGTCTATATTATGCAGCACCATTAACCATTTCAGCTTTTGTACCTGTACGCCCCTATGGACCAGAGCAATGTTTGCATTACTACTACAGTATAAGCATTTTTATTTGGTAATTAATTTTATTTTCTACTTAATCTATAGACAAACCATGTAACAGATGGGGACAAAATGGTTTATTTTATAAATTTTCTATAATTTTGTCCCATTTTAAAATTACACTCAAATTATGTTTTTGGTTCACGGCACGGAGAAGTTATTTGCAAATGAAAATGGGTGTTTTTTTTTTTTTATCCTAGTTGTTTGTTAATTACATTTTCTTATTCAAATTCCAGGTAGATGTGAAGAAACTGCCATATAATGCATGGAAAAATTACATAATTTATTCAAAGTGTTTTTTTGCTTTTATGCACCTAGTATATGTACCTGAATCTGCTTTGATAAAAGCCTCCTGTAATCATCCGTTTAGTAGACTTTGGACTGAGAGTGAGAGCCAGCACAAATGGGACACATGCTTATAAGTGACTGGCAGGAGGAGAAAGCAGAGTTATGGCCTCATCTGATAACAGAGACCAGCATATTTGCACACAATATTGGCAGACCCCCAAAAAAGTGGGGGGTGGGGGGGTTTGAAGTAACATACTTTATTGCAGAGGCCCAACCGGGAAAAACAGTCTGTAGGTTCCAAACCGTTAAAATATGGTCTTCCTGCTCCAAAACAGTCAAGGGGAAAACCACAGTTGGAAAAACCAAACAAGAAAAAAGGGCGCAGTGACCTCATGTGATATGTCAAAAAAAGAACAGGCATAGCAAAGAGTCAATTATGCGCTCACAATGTGATGAAAGAAATGGTGCTTATCATCCAACTTCAATAATGGGGAACAGCTTATTGGAAAAAAAAATGGTTTCCAAATTATTCACCAAAAACTTGTAATCAGCAGAGGAGTCCAATATGTAGCAGTTCAGCTGACCAACCAGTAAACACAATCGGGGGATGATGACTCTGAAGTCATTTGCACAGTGCACCCACCTAGTGCATTATAAAACAACATTTTAACAATAGAAGCAGAATATGCTCTCACTGACATCTATAAAAGTGGTGCACACCACATAACCCAAGGAAATGTATAAAGTCCTCCTCCGTTCAGTAGCCAGCACTGGGGAGGAGCAATAGGCATAGGGACCCGCACACTGTCAGTCTTGACTGCTATGGATGTGTGTGAGTGCATTTTACACCAGGCTGTGGTGCCCTTTTTTTCTTCTGTTTGCTGTTATGCCTTTACTTACCTGTCACGGGTTGAGAGCAGGTAGCTAACGAGGCCATATTGCTTAAAGAAGAACTCGGGGTAAACATTTTTTAATAACCCTTGCAGTGGGGCTACCTCTGCACTGCAAGGGCTAACTGCTCCCTTTTGTCTAGGTGCTAAAAAAAGTTACACTCACCCGAACTGCTGAGCTGACGCCCTGCTTTTCCAGTCCCTGAAGCCTCTCTCCTCCTCTGCTGCTGCACAGATTGAATGTTCTTTAGTGTACTCACGTCTATACACTTGTATAGAATGTGATGACACAAAGATTCTTAGCTCGCTGTAGACCAGAAGAGAGGCTCCAGGGACCAATATAAGAAGAGCAAGCTGGCTCAAATGATCGGGTGAGTGTAATTTTTTTTATCCAAGAGAACTCTATATTCCCTTTTTAAATTAAACCTGTTGTTCTCTGAAATTGTAATATTGGATGTTATTAAAAAAAGAAAAAAAAAAGTACGAAGGTGTTTCTACTTACAGCTTTAGGGCCCGTTCGCACCATGGCGTTGTGTTAACCGCACAATACCATGTGTTCAATGCACACTTAGTCTGCAGTACCATGTACTAGGTATGTTGTGTTGCTATTCATTTAAATAGCACACCAACGCACCTACACACAGCGCATGGTATTGCAGTACTATGTGTTGCACTACAATGCACAGCTACTAGGAGGTACATTAGGGTGTAATTCAAATGAATGGTGGCGCAATGCACCTAGCACACGGTACCCCACACTAGGTGTGTTGAGCGATGGTGTGCATTAAATGCACTGTATCATGTGTGGAACGTAAGGCCATGGTGTGAACTGACCCTTAGGCCTGGTTCACACCTGTGCGTATTGCATAAGCGCGTCACACGCGCGTTTTCTTCCCGGAGTTTGGCGCGTTTACATGTGCGTTTTTAGTGCGTTTTTTTACATTAGAAACGCGCGTTTTGAAGCGTTTTGGAGCGACAACAGAGGTATCCAATGAAGAAGAATTCCTGTTTTTCCGCAAGCGTCCAATGAAAAAGACTTCCTGAGACGCAGCATTTCCCTTTCCTGTATTAAAAAGACCTTTGTGGTGTGTGTGTTTTTGATTCTTTGACTTGCTTTGGGAAGGTTTCCCAGTCCGACCACGAAGCCTCCGCTATCTCCACCCAGGCACGTTGCCTTATGCGACGGTTTTTGTAAAGCGCATGGCGCATTTCATATATACATGGCCTTCCCTGCACCTGTCTAATAAAGGCCTCAGAATCCAGCATGGCACAATCCTCCATCTTTTCTTCTCCAACAGCTCTCTGGGGGAGTGGTCTTCTGTAGACATGTGTGGAATGCGCGTTCTATGCGCGATTTCAGTGATTTCGTCCGTTCCCGTCGAAGTCTATGGGCACTAACGCGCTACAAAACGGACCAATACGCAGCAAAAACGCTTCGGGACCTTTTCATGCGTGGGCCGTTTTGTAGTGCGTTCGGGACGGGCGGAAATACGGACAGGTGAGAACTATAACAATGCTATTTACTTTTTGGTCCGTTTTGTAGTGCGTTCATCGAGCGTAGGACGCACTACAAAACGGTCAGGTGTGAATGGGCACTTAAACAAATTTTGCTGCAAAGTTTGGCAGTTGCAAAGGTAAATGAGCTACAGGAGAGGGTGGGCCAGAGTTCGACTTTGCTAGTAGAAGTCTGAATTTGCATAATGGAGAGCCTCAAATGTTTGGGTTCCTAGGCTACTCATGAAATGTTTAAAAAATAACTCTGGGCAGAAGAAAACTTAACCCTTGCACTGCGGAGGTAGCCCCACTGCAAAGGTTAAGTGTTATTGAAATACTCTCCCGAACCCCTACAGCTTCTCCACCCCTTTGCTCCGGCAGTCTAAGAACCTGTGAGTCATCATGTCCAATGCAGTGGGGGGGGTTTATCAAAACTGGAGCAGCCAGAATATGGAGCAGTGGCCCATGGCAACCAATCAGCATCTCTCTTCAGTTTGCTCAGTTGAGATTTGAAAATGAGAGATCAAAGTCGATTGGTTGCCATAGGCAACTGCTCCAACTTTTGTCTGCTCCAGTTTTGATTAAATTCTCCCCCAGTGTATTTTTCTTCTTTTAAAGTGTATGCAGACGTTTGTAAGTGCATGGGTTTTGTTCATGATGGCAGACCAATTTATTTTATATATGTTTACTTTAAATATTTACATGAATAGTTGCTTTTTAAAAACTTAACCCAGACAGAGAAAAATTGCAGAATAATATATATAGGTAATAGAATAACAGAAACAAAACGGGCTAGCACACATAATATTATATTTAATGTTTTTTACATTCTAGCATTCCATCACTCGTTTTTCCCTTTACCACTTTCATAAATACCCCTGCATGTTTATACCAGTAGGTGAAAAATCTCTTTGTTTCCTCACAAACATTACGTTATAGACTCTATATTATGTCTTCCCAATCTGAGTTTGTTTTTAACTCCATTGTTGGCCTTTTTTCTGCCCCAGCAATGCCTTCTCTTCTGCAGGTTGCACTTTCCCACAATGTGCATCACATTCTCTATTCCCTTGAAAACCTAAACACAGAGTCCTGCTGTATAAGTTTGTTATTATAACAATAAGTGTGTCATTATACATACACTCTTACAATAGGGATACCTTAGCAGATGGAATTGTTTTATCCATTTTGTTTTGCTTCTCCATGGATTGTATAGTTCATATTTTATGCATGACTCTGCTGTACAGAGTGACCTAAAAAAACACAGCTACTTCATTAAGATGCCATAATCTGTATTTTGTTATGCTCTCACGGTCTCCCTTTATCTGCTTATAAACAGATATTATTCACAGAACTGCCATGTACGGCTTGCTAGTGTAATATATTCATTCCTGTATCTGGAGAATTCAGAGGAGTGTTTTTACAGAGGAAAGATGACATTCTTTAGCTGTAAAGGGGTTAAACCAGGACATCTGACATCCAGTGTGATTGGATGAAAGCTGGAAGCCTTTTGCGTCGGAGCTTCAGGACTTCGCTAAATACTTGTTGTTATGAAATGGTTTTGACTCATTGCATAACATAACATAACACAACTCTAGACTATATATCTAGCTGCTCAGCTGCAAAGGGGGCCAGAGGAGCAGCACTGCCATAATGTTCTTGAGCTGATGCCAGCTGCTAATCCGCATGTTTCAGTTTAAAGACGTTCATTTTCCCAAGCTGCGCATAAACAATGGCCGGCCAAGGTCTGGCCTCCGACGGAGCGGTATCTACAAGCTTACAAAATATGGAGGCGCTCTGTTATTATAATAGAGTGGCTATTGAAGTACTCTTTTTATACTACTGTACTCAATCAAGCACAAGTGCAGTGAAGCGGTTTTCCTAAGACAGTGTAGTTGCAAGTTTATAGGAAGAAAGCTTAGAAATAAAATGTCTGGTTCTGCTGTGCTGCACAAAAAATAGTCTGTCCCTCAGTGGAATGTGACAATCAGTGGTAATCCGGTTTAACAGGCATGGTAGCTAGAAGATCAGTTGCTACAACAAATTCATTAACCCTCACAGTTCTCTGCTTTCCTACCTGCATCAGGAAATAGTCTGTTCCCTGTTTTCTTTTATGACGTACGTCATGTCCATCCTGATATCTCTGTTTTAGACAGACTGGCAGGTGGATTTACACACGGTGTCCCTTTTTATATCTCTTGGGGAAGCTAGCTGCTATGTATTCACATTGGCGTTCCCCGCTCTGAACGTAGCTGCCTGCCAGACTAAGCTGCGTGGGCTTGTCATGCTTCACACCTCACTTTTTATAGCATAAATAAGCTCCTTGAGAGTCCAGCATTGTACAGAGATACTGTCCATATAATAAGACCTAATAAAGTGCAACATTTCACCCTCTGATGTTAACCCAAAACTAAAATATCTGTTTTGGAAAGATTTGGCTTTTAAAGCGATATTAAAGCCAAGGTTTCTGAGCTTTTTCAGATGCCGATTTAAATCACTTACAATGGATTCTGCTTCTTGATGTTTAAAAGTCTTCGTTTCACTGCAGAATCAGCTGGCTCTGATGCCTTATTTTAGGGTTGCCCCTTTCCTTTTTCAGGGTCCTATGGAGCCACCCTTGTGTTTGCTAGTAAGCTGTGTGTGTCTCCACAAACACACAGGCGCAATAAGCCAAACCACTGCAATTCTTCTGGCTCCTTCCTGCCTTTTCCAGGCTAGTAGATGGAAAGCTGCTGGAGAATGTGCTCTCCCTTTATAATCATCTTGTACTGGACAGGAAGTTCAAGGAAAGCAGCCAAGAGAGTTGGAGCTTTCAATGAACTGTCTGGAATTTGTTTAGTGGGTGGCTCAGCCTGCAGCCTCTTGACCGACATCCTGTGTTCAGAAAATTGAAGGAGTCGGGTGAAAAATTCTAGGCCGAACAGTAACTGTAGCCAATGAGATGCAGTCACTGTTCGGATACTATGACCGCAGACCCCAGGCAGCTGTCATAGCATGAATGCAGAAGCAGGAGATTTGTAGAGCTGCAGCTAACGTAACTTTTTCAATCGATTATGTCGATTAGTTGTTGCAGCCCTAGAGATTTGTCCATCTGTGCTGTTTTAGTGTGATGAAGGAACCAGGCTGAACAAAAAATGTACCAGTGTATGGCTGGCTTAAAGAGTTGGCACCTCTGTCAGGTTGTATTTTTGTTAAATCCCCTCACTTCCTGTCTTGGTGACTACATAAAATTGGGGGAATTCTCCTAAGAAAGAAACAGTAAATAAACAGTCTATAAACACATCTTTAATTACACTACTTAAATGCACTTGTTCCTTTCTTTCCCCCCATTGGGAAGCTTCCTTACACATCCTGTTCTAGTGTCCACACAGGAAGTAAGGTGGAGGCTTCCCATGGAGTGCAACAGACAGCCGAAATCTCAGTCAAGGTCTATGTACCAAGCTCTGTCAGACTTACATTAACACAATTCCTATATCCCAATGCTGCCCCACAAAGAGGCTCCCCTGCAGAAAAGGTATTCTCCATAGGTCTCAGTGGAAAAGCCAGCTTCCTGCAGTCTTGCAAGTAGATAACTGTTCCATTAGGGCCCAAGTAGAAAGGCTGCAGATTTAAGGCGGATAGGAACATAGTCATGCTTGGTGTACACCATGTCACCGGCATTGGGCTGTCTGCAGATCTGGGATGTGTATAAGGGAGTATAACTAGTAATGGCAGGGCGCGGGTGCTCATTGGGCTTGGGTAGTTTTAAAAGTATAGTTATCCATTGAAGGGTAATGCCCACCTCTGTTAAAAAAAAAAAAGTGTTGTTTTTTGTTAAACTTTTTTTGTTCGTTTAGCATCAGCTACAGTTTTCTTGCTGGGTGTACAAAGCACAAACCTTTCTGCACTAATTGCTATAAAAAAAATGCACTCTGAGCAGCTAACAACTATGAGAATCTCAATATATGCAGAATCAAATAAATAAATATTGGTGCAGCGCTATAGCAAAAACAAACCGTAAAGTGAAAAAACAGTTGTGAAGTATCAATAAGTGTTGACATTCCACAGTGATTGATCCAGTATTCTGGTGTAACTGAGAAAAAAACAATGTCACATTTTGTTATGCATATGCTATGAAGTACGGTAATATACAAAAGGAGCAATCGCAAATATTAGCTGTGAAGATCTTCCTGACAATGCCTTCTTTCTTTATCCTACGAAGGCTGCATCCATCTTTATTCAGGCATCGGACATCATCTTAGGTTCAGCATCTACTTCCTGTACTAGAATCCTTCACCTGTACGTCACAGTCATGTAAATCCTTGTGCCAGTAAAGAAATCCTTATCTGCTGCGTTGTGTGTTCACGTCTAGCAAGTTTCACCTTATGTCTTGCTTCTACTTTACATTTTTACTGTCTGAATGATCAGTTGGGGAGTGGAGACTGAAGAAATAACTTCCTCCGGCCTGCTGATGACTGATGATACTCTCCTGGATTGCACATTCCATCCTGGGCATATTCACTTGCCTGGACCTAAAGGGCTGCTTTTTAACAAACAAATGTTTTTTTTAAACTTTTTTATTCTTGCTAGTAATTATATTGTAATAGAATGGGAATTCATGAAAACGTGTAATATTACTGATGGGTCCACTTTACCTTTCTTGTTTAATCTGCAGCTAGATATGGTTTTTATATGGTGGCTTCTTTATACAAACATGGCTTCTTTATATAGAAACATATAGAGAACTCTCCTAGAAATGTCCTTTCCTGCTTTTGTAGTGGGCTCACTGCAGAAGGTAGTACAAATACTTGTTATTTCTGTAACTAGCCAAGAGAGTATAGTGGAGTCTTCCTTTCAGGATTGCCACTCATAATTCCCAAAAGAAACCATTTTGGTAAAAATATTGTAACAAATAAATTTAATGGTGCATGGGTATCTTACTTTTTGTGGAGGGCTGTGCAACATTCCTAATGTTGTAGAAAACAACACATGAATGATAAAATAGTAATATATGTAACGTCTGTGAAAAAGGTTAAGTAGCTATGCATGCTTTAACTTGTTTGGTTGCATTTTTGAAGTAGCTATAATATTTTGCTCTTTAAACATGCTACCAGGCAGGATTGCATTGTTGGTTTTTGTATGAATTAAAATAGACCTTTACTGTCACTTAAGTATGTATAATATGCAGTGTTATTTTCTAGTGGTATACTGGTTTTTAGCACAAGGAGTCTGGCGCAGTTGTATTTCGCTTAAAAAGAAAAAAAGGAAAAAAAACAATATACACATGTGCGGTCATTTCACTGACATGAAACCTATCTTTTGTTACCCTTGTACTAATATGACATGCCAATAAATCCTCTGCACCAATATCACTAACAGCAGCGAACAAACAGTTGTGATCAAACGTTTGCATACCCTGGCAGAAATCGTGAAATTTTGGCAGTGATATTGAAAATAACCATGCCACAAAACTGTATTTTATTTATGGATAATGATCATATGAAGCCATTTATTATGACAGTTTGTTTTGGCTCCTTTTTTAAATCATAACAGAAATCACCCAAATGGCCCTGATCCAAAGTTTACATACCCTGGAATGTTTGGCCTGGTTACAGACACACACAGGTTAAAATGGCAATTAAAGGTTAATTTCCCACATCTGTGGCTTTTTAAACTGCAATTAATGTTGGTGTATAAATAGTCAGTTTGTTAGCGGTCACATGGATACACTAAGCGGGCTAGATACTGAGCCATGGGGAGCAGAAAAGAACTGTCAAAAGACCTGCGTTACAAGGTAATGTAACTTTTATAAAGATGGAAAAGTATATAGGATATCCAAAGCCTTGAAAATGCCAGTCAGTACTGTTCAATCACATTTTAAGATGTGGAAAATTCGAGTATCTCTTGATACCAAGCCAAGGTCTGGTAGACCAAGAAAGATTGCAGCCTCAACTGCCAGAAGAATTGTTTGGGATACAAAGAAAAACCCACAGGTAACCTCAGGTTTCTCTGGAAAAAGACAATACAAAAATTAGCTACATGGTCGAGTTGCCAGAAGGAAGCCTTTACTGCACCAATGCCACAAAAAAAAAAACCCCGTTACAATATGCTCGACAACACCTTGCCTCACAGCTTCCTAGTTCACTGTAATTTGGAGGGACCAGACCAAAATAGAGCTTTTTGGTCACAAACATAAGCGCTATGTTTGGAGAGAGGTCAGCAAGGCTGTGCATGGGATGCTCTTGGATATTCCAGCACAACAATGACCCCAAGCACAAGGCCAAGTTGGCTCTCCAGTGGTTGCAGCAGAAAAAGGTGAAGGTTCTGGAGTGGCCATCAGTCTCCTGACCTTAATACCATCAAGCCACTCTGGAGAGATCTCAAATGTGCAATACATGCAAGACAGCCAAAGTCTTTGCATTACCTAGAGGAATTTTGCCAAGATGAATGGGCAGCTATACCACCTGCAAGAATTTGGGGTCTCATAGACAACTATTACAAAAGACTGCACGTTGTCATTAATGCTAAAGGGGCAATACACCGTATTAAGAACTAGGGATGCACCAATACTGCTTTTTCTGTATGAGTACGAGTACCGATTTTTTTTTTTTTTTTCTCCAGTACTTTCCGATACCGAAAGTACAATTTAAGGAATCCAGGCGGTGTGTAATGACTTGCTGCTCGGCCACTGATTTGCTGGGAAGCCAGCTCAATGCTCCCTCTTCACCAGGTCAATGTAGCATGGAGCTGGCTTTCTGGCCAATCAGGGGGGCGGGTAATGACTCGCCACCTGGCTTCCTGATTGGTCGTAAAGCTGGCCAATCAGGAAGCTGGGCAGTGTCATTACATGCCGCCCGACTTCCTGATTTGGGCGGGAAACTGGCTCCATGCTCCCTCATCACCAGGTGAGAAGGAAACATGAAGCTGGCTTTGTTGCCAATCGGGGGTGGGTAATGACTCGCCGTCCCGCTTCCTGATACTGGAAGTTCCAGTATCGGGAGCATTTGGGCGTGCACGAGTACTCGCCTAAATACTCAATATTGATCGTCCCTACCTTATTTTTTTTTCCCTACATTTTTTATTCTATTAGTGTCCACTATCTACTACTGTATATTATCCGATAAATCGAAAAAATAAATGCTATCCTTCATTAAAATAAAATACACAAATGGAGTGTTTCAAACATAACGTTTACTTCAGAATAAAAGTGATTTGCACAATTTCTTGCAATCGCACTGCACTGGAACGCACGGCATTGCGTTCCAGTGCTGGCAATCACACTGTTATTAGGAGGCATAGTATCTGTGCATCCCTACTTTAAATGCTGGAGCTTAAAACATTGGCATGGAAATCTGTGCCTGCACATGTTCCTTGACAAAGAAGCAAAATTCTCACATTAAACTCTTAAAAACATGCAAGTAGCATTTCATAGCTTAAATGCTCCCTTTGCTGGCAGGGATATGTGGTGCATGCTTTCATGCTGTTCCCGCCAAATTCTCACTCTGCCATCTGCATGATGCAACTGGAAACGTGATTCATCGGACCACATGACTTTTTTTTCCAATGCTCGACTGTCCAATCCTTGTGCTCCTGTGCGAATTGGAGACATTTTATCTTGTTAACTGCAGACAGCAAAGTGGTTCGAACAGGCCTTCGGCTTCCATATCCCATATGATACAGTGTACGGCGAACAGTGCGTTCAGAGATCATTTGAGAAGATCCCTGATTAAGATCTGCAGTAATTTGCCCTTTTTTGCACTGTTGCCCTTCTGTTGTCTTGTACCAGTCTTGCCACTCTCCGTTCTGCCCTAACATTGACTAGTCGCTGACGGCCACAATTCGCACGTTCAGACCCAGATTTTCGGCTGACAGTCCAGTCTTTAAACACTTTAACAACAGCTGCTCTTGAACATTTAACGAATTCTGCTGTTTTGCTGATACTCGCTCCATGGCTCCGAGCGCCAACAATCATCCCACGTTCAAAGGCTGTTAAATTGCGTTGTTTACCCATATCTTCAGAAAAAAATCACTTCTACTGTCGTGGTAAACAACCTGCTTCCCTATTTATAATGGTCTGGCCCCTCTAGCAACATTTATAGCTAATTTGCCTACAAACGCCAGGTGGTCATAATTATCTGGCCACTCAGTGTATATACAGTGTGTGTGTGTATGTATGTATGCATACATATATATATGTTTGCTGCCTGTGTCCCAGTGAGAATTGCCTTCTGTATTTGTCCTGGGGACTGTTATCATTGAAAGTGAAAGAAAATCCTAAAATTTTGGTTGTCATCAGAACAGGAATTGATGGGGAATCTTCCAATGGAGACACTACTTCTGCTGACCCCCATAGGTTTCTCCCTCTTTGAAGGGATTTCCTCTCACTTCCTGCCGTGGTTATTAGACACAAAGTAAAGAGCATTCTCCAAAAAGGGGCACAGATGGTAATAAAAAAAGCAAGCTGGGGTTACGCTATCCAAAACAAAATATATATATTTTTTTTTTGCTTCAGTCCTACTTAAACAAACTGAAAGTGAAGTTAAGGCTCCATTCACACCTGAGCGGCTCTCCGCACGTATTTGGCTGTACGGACACGTGCAGAGCCGCTCTAAACACTAAAACCAATGCACCTCAATGGGCATCGTACACACCATTGCGGGGACCGCGCGGCCCCCGAAATAGGGTAAGCGCAATAATCCGGCGGATTCCGCACATTCGCAGCTATATAATAGCCACAAACGAGCGGCATCCGTGCGGATTAAAAAACATTAGCATTTTCGTTCCGTGCGGGAACCGCACGGAATGCTGTGTGACTGCTGCCTTAGTGGATACAGTGTACCATGCATTTATTTATTTTTGTGTGGTTTATTTTGTCTATTTTTCTCTGTTTATATAATTCACCACTGTGAGTTATGATTATTTGCACAACAGTCAACTAACATAGTGCCTCAAGCACTATGTAGACGTTCGCACTGATAGGTTTCTATTCCTCATCCTAAATGTCAAATGCAGAAACAGAGGAAGTGCCGTAATGTCACAACACTCCCAATGTAAACAAAAAGTGAAAGTATTACATTTACATTGATCTGCTTCAAGTGCTCCTGTGGAATGCTGTATAGTAGATCAGCAGCCCAGGATTCTAAAGCATACCTTTTCAGGGTTTTATTAAACTGTTTTTACCAACCCATCAGTTGGGGTAGATACACTGAGGTGTATAGGTAAATGACAAAGCTCTTTGATTCTCCTTGACATTGTGAGGGGTTCCTTGATCTGTCAAATTTATGTAGCAATACCAGTATGGCAAACCATGTGAAAGAGCTTTTGTTATAACCTTAGAGAACGTATCTCTGAGAAGGATTGCTTTTGGATACTGGGTAACATAATCAGTATGTGCTGGTGCCCCCTGGCAGACATTGGCAGTGCCCAACTATATGCATAGCAACCCTCTCAAAAAGGACCCCGACTATGGACAAGGGTACCAGCGGACTTAAACAAAAAATGTGGTTGGGGTGCATTACTTGACACTTGGGGCAAGATTTACAATACTCAACTTTTTTTTTTACCCCTAAATGACCATCCAACACACGAGAATGGGCAGATCCAATACCATCCTTGTTAGGGACTTGGGAACCACGAGCTGCTACACAACCTGCTTCCGTTCATCCTTTACACGATATAGGATGTCTTGTATACTGCAAAATAGTGATATACCATGCTAACATCTGGTTCTTATCTTGTTTTATTACATTTTCATTTTTCCATGCATTTGCCTAATTGGCATCCTGCATCCATATGGTCTTAAAATCTTTCCTGGCCACCAGTATATCTGTTATTTCTGGCACTGGAATGGTTTCCGCTGTCTCCCTAACTGCTAGTGGGAAGTTGCCAGGTACCTCTGAAAAAGTGGTGTTAACATCCCACTCAGTTTCATTCACAATGGTAACATCATTTACTTCAGACCCATTTTCAGGACTGCTTACCTGGTTTTCCCCCCACATTTCCCAAAATTGACATGCTTTACAGTTCCACAAGGTGTCTCCACTGAAAGCACAGCAGTAGGGTAGTCTTTAGCATTACCATGTATACAAAGTACTCTCATTTGTTCTCAACCAAACTTGGCGGGGTCCAGACTGACATGGACCAATGTGATGTAGCTTTCAGAGTCTAATAATGCCTTCACCAGATGTCCTCCTATTGTAATAGAACAACACTTACTAAGATTCTAAGAAATCATCAAGTTTGTTTTCTCCATATGATCATTTGTTTTCTCCTGGAGCCCCTCACCATGGGTATGTGAGAAGTCATAGGTGACCCATACTTACTGTGCACATCCTGCCAGCCAATACCTCACACAATATATATATTTTCTTGATGAGGCTATACAAAAAAAACAGAAATAATAGCAAGCACAGCCAGTAATGTTCACATATTAGTAGACGACATTGCATGTAATCCGGCACATAAGACAAGGACAGCCAGGGAACAGGAACATGCAGATCTTGGAAAAGTAAAGCAATACCAAGGAGTCTATTGGGAAATAAGGCCTATTTTTTTTTCTTTCAGTTCTTTAAAGTGACAACTGAATAGTTGCTATAAAAAAACAGTATTTTTCTGAAATTTGAGATTGTTTGAATCTATAGCATTGTGCTTTTGAGTGTTTTTACTTTTTGATTTTTCTTTCTATGGTCTGTAATGTGTTTTATGGATTTTTTTGGCATTCTGCATTGTTTGCTTTTATGGTTTTTTTTTATATTCATGACCGTGGACAGCTGATTTGGTTGTATACCTTATCTTTTAAGGCCTCATTCACATGGGCATGCACAGCCATACAGCATGTCCAGCCTTGCAGATACCTGCACCCAGGAGGTACAGGTGCTGCATGTAACCACGTTCACCTCCTGAACAACTCATTGACCAGAAATGGCTGCACACAGATACATAACGCTACATTGCGACCCGAACTTGCACATCCATACAGGTATGGATGCATGCTCTTGGGCGCAGACTGTGTCCAATGGCATGCATCTATACCTGTACAAATGTGCAAGTTCAGGTTGTCGTGTAGCTATCGTGCTTTACCAGATTCTTTTCCGGCCACAGCAGCCTGAAAAATGACAGCCTGAACCCAGAAATGACAAAATCATTGTCTCTTCTGGATTCTGTAAGCGGAGTGAATCCAGTGGCTGATTTACCTCTTGGCAAGCCTGCACAGGGGACAGCGGAGCCCAGAATAGCCGGAAGCGGAGGGCACACACTTTTTAGCAGTATAGAAGCGATGTAGAGCCACCCACTAACTTCTATGTGAAAGCCAGCAGTCAGCTGAAAAGAATTCTCCAAATACCACAACTGCTGCAGCAACTGTGATCTTGGCTAAACCCCTTTCAGGACTGCAATGCGTTTTATATATCCATTGCCGTCCTTAAACACTTTATAATTATGGGGGTGGAGTTTTTCTGAGGGCTAAAGGAGGGGAGGAGCTGTATGTGCCTGAGCAGAGAGTGTTGTTCAAGCTCAGGCACAATGACCGTGCATGCTTAGTGAGGGGAAGTGTCCGATATGAGCAGAGAATATACATGCCAATGGAGCAGCAAAGCTTCCAGGTGCCAACAGCCATTTTATCGAACTTAATAATCGGCTAACTAATCGATTTTGAAAATAATCGTTAGCTGCAGCTCTACATTAGAGACTGCAGGCTGAACAAAACAAAAAAAAATCTATGACCGCTTCCTCCATCCATGCTGTTTATAATCTCCTGCTGTGACTATTGTAATCTGACAGTGTGCACCCTCCGCTGTCAGAATACACAGTGACTGCAGCTGGTTGGCTGCATTCACTGTGCGGTCAACATTTTTCAGCTTGGCGCCTTTGACAAAAGTCAATTACTCAAGCAATTTTTGTTGCACTGGCAGCACCACCTACTGTTTTAGAATTTGAACCGAATCCTGTGAATTAGCCAAACTTTGAACCATGTACGGCCAGCCTCGCACTCTAAACTAGTTGGCGCTGGGAATAACTGTACTTTAATGAGTGGATGGTAATGTTATATCGGTCGAAGTGTTCAAATTTGCATTTTCAGTACTTTTCCCCATTTTTGAGTTGCAAAGTTAATTTTTAGGAGGAAGACCTCTAATGTAAACTGGACCGATGCCTAATTCTACCAGTGCTTGAATGTGTTGGAAGATTTCCCTATTCAGGTCAATTGGAAAATCTTCAGGTACACAGTTTACACAGGCAAGCTAGAAGTGGTGATGTTTAACATGGAAAAAATTGTTACATCTTTTTCCCAGTTTTTTTTGCTAAAATTAGGTACCTCGGCTTATATTCGGGAAGGCTTATACTCGAGTATATACAGTACTTCTTTTTTTTTAAAACTTTTTCACAGACTCTATTAATGGTGCAGAAAAAAATTGCAAATCTCATGAATTGAATGTGCTATACTGATGACAGATGAAACTTGGCCAGTTAGTATGGGGAGACTGCATTTTGCACATCATTTCTCTTTGAACTGCTTTCCTAAACGTCTCTAACTTCCTTCTTTTATTTGCCAAGTTGGCTGTTTGTTCACTTCGTGTGAAACCTGGAGACTAAACGGTATCCTCTTCCAATAGAGTAGAAATCTGTAAATTATCTGGTTCTGCTGTAAAATAGAAGAATATTTGAGATCACAGAGATTTTCCATAATCCTATAAAATTCCATTTTTACGGTTATTGTTCTGATCAAATGTGTACCTAACCTTCACTGATTTATAAAGGTTACATTACAGAAAAATTTCAGTATTGGGCGTGTCACCTATTGGCTTGAATGTTTTTGAATTGGGTCATACATGACAGGCACTACATTGGCTACATTGGCAATATAAGCAAATATACCACCAATCATCTGAGAGGTATTTTGTTGTGTAGGGTAATCTTCCTGCTGAAGCCTATGGGGGCTCATTTGTTTCTGCAGGACCTAATGAATGAAGTAGCCATCATATTGGGGTCTATGTGCAGAAGGAGTTCGACTCAGCCGATCCAACTTCTGGATCGGCTGAGCCGAACCTCCGGCAGGCTACTCACTGCTGTTCGGCCTATTCTTATAGATGCCGAACAGCAGTGAGCAGGTCAGAGGGTCTGAGCAGAACAGAAAAATAGTTGAAAAAGTAAAAAAAAAGTAAATAGAAAACATTGTGCGGAGCTAGCAGTGACAGCTAGCTCTGCCAAATAGTTTCCTATTGTCCGGCGGCTCTGCTGCCGTAAAAAAAAAACGGAAAAAAAACCTCTCCCGGGTGCTTTTGGAGCCTCCTGCTCCCGGCCGCCCAGGAGAAAAACACTGCTGTTTCTTTTTTTTCTTTATTCTGACACGGAGTGATGTCAGAATAGAAAAAAAAATAAAAATTTCCCATTGAAATACATTGCTACATTACTATTGGCTATTTCAATTTGCAATAGCCAATAGTAAACTAGCATTGTACCCGCCCTCTGCTGATGGAGAACTGCAGCAGAGGGCGGGTACAATTCTAGTTTACTATTGGCTATTGCAAATTGAAATAGCCAATAGTAATGTAGCAATGTATTTCAATGGAAATTATTTTATTTTTCTTCTATTCTGACATCGCTCTACGTCAAAATAAAGAAAAAAAAGAAACAGCAGTGTTTCTCTCCTTGGCGGCCGGGAGCAGGAGACTCCCGGGGCGCCAGGGAGAGTTAGCTGTTTGGAGATCAGTGTCCCTGGTTAGCAGGTAACCAGGGACGCTGATCTCTCTGCAAGTGGCCAGAGCCAGCCGTAAGATCATAGATATGTTTGGCTTATTTCCCTTTCAGTGAACATTTCCTTCTGGGGTTCCTTTGCTACCCAGGGTGGGCTGGGCTCACAATTACTTTAAGTAAAACAAGTTAACACTTAATCTAGATATTGAGCACAAATAGAATATCTTTGTTGGTGCTAAATACCTATTATATCTTTAAAATTAGAAGTTGGACCCCAGGGGAAGCGTACTGCCCCAAAGCAACAGAGGCTGGTGCCCCAAATTGAACTCCTATTTCATTGCAGATCACCCAGTACTCCTCAGTTGCTGTACCAAAACCAAGTCGGACTGCTGAAATGTCAGTGTTGCATATAATGTGAACAGCTAGAACAGTGAACATATAGCATGCCATAATGGGCCAAAAGGTTATTAGACATGGTAGGAACTAGAGGCAAGGTTGGGCTCTATACCTGGAAATAGGTTTAGAAAGAGACAGTAGCAGTCATCAACCGGGTTATAAGATGAACATGTAAGTGGGGCAGCAGTGTCTGCAGGAACTGGGAAGGGGGCAATTTGTTTTTAGGGGTCTTCCTGCAGTCTTGTCCACCATAGTGCAACACAGTTTGTATATCTCATTTTCTACGGTAACACGGGCAGTAATTTGTAGTGTAATTCGAGCTAACTTTGAATACATTATTTTCATTTTTTTTTTACATTAAAACAGTTTTTTGATTCCAAAATGTATTTGAAAGTTTCAAAGTGTATTTGAGGATTCAGTAAAATGTGCAATGTCCTTTCCCAAGTTTCTCAGACAATTATTAGATGTTTTAAACATGCTTGACTAAATAGATCGGGTAGAAATTTCAGTAATTATGTTGGATTATATAATGTGACTCAGTAAAAAGAAAAAGGCATAAGTTATATAGAGTAAACAGAGTACCTTTCAGGTGACTATGAGAAAACATGATACTGTGTGGTACTTATTTATCCACAGTCCTTGTGGCCACAACAGGTACCATATGCTTCAACTTCAAATAGTATAAAGTAATCTATTGCATTCTCCTCTTTTTTTTTCTTTGCAAATTTTTAGCACGAGTTGACGCGTGTGTTTAATGCTTTTTTTTTTTTCCAGCCAATGGAATGCGTTTTTCATGTACTGTCATCGAAATCTGTGGTCAAACCATGCTTTGCCACATCTATATCCACACATCTGTACAATTTTGGGGAATGCACGGCAGTGCAACACACAGGTGTGAACCACCCCATTGAAGACAATTGCGAAGCTATGTGCATGAGAGAAATAATGTCACCAGCACTCCAAGGGTTAGTGAAGCAATAGTCAATTTATTGGCACATTGCCATTCAACTGCGAGCGATTTCGGGGGCCTCTGGGGGTCCCCTTCATCAGGCTCAGAATTCTAAGCCTGATGAAGGGGACCCAGAGACGGCCCCGAAAGCGCTTGCAGTTGAATGGCAATGTGCCAATAAATTGACTATTGCTTCACTAACCCTTGGAGTGCTGGTGACGTTATTATTTCTATCGTATTTCTTCACGGCGCCATCCGTGGCCACTACAAGCACCCACCCGTCCACACGGGTCTTCCTTTGACTCCAGTAAGGAGTGCAGCAAGAACTTCTTGATTTCTGGCTATGTGCATGAGTTCACACGTATTGTGAAACACGCATTCAATTGCAAAGGTGTGAACGAGGCTTTAGAGTTGTGATTTACTGATATTGCAGTACATTTTTTTTACGTTTCCAGTTGCCTATGGGGATTTGTTCTTGAAAGAGATTCTGATATCCTGTGCATTTAACCTTATATTTCCTATTTGTTTAGGAACATTGCTCAACTTAAAAAGAATGTCAGCTTGATCGCTGCACAGCAAGGGAGGTTTTAGGATTGTTTTATATGTTATTTTGTAACCTTTCACCGTTTTGACATTTGCAAAAAATATACATTGTCTGGAAACAACTATATGCCCTTTTTTTTAAATTATGTAATCTTTTAGCGTTAAGGAATGTTTTTCTGATCTGATATTTGCTTTCTTAAATGGAATTTGCTTATGACTTTATCACATCATCTGTATCTGGCACAGGGTTACAATGTTTTTTGTCGTTTCTTTTTTGAGCACCAGTGGACCCATGCACCAAGTACTTCAGACCGCTCACTAGAAAGTGTCAGCAAAGCATTGATTGATGATGATCAGTATTGAGGTGCAGCGATACATCCAGTGCCATGCTGTCAACCAGTGGCGGAACTACCAGGGTCGCAGAGGTCGCGGCCACGACCGGGCCCTGGAGTTCGGCCACTTGGAGGGGGCCCAGGACAGGAGGAAGGGGCCACTGGTGACCGCTGATTACCAGTCCCGGGACCTCTTCCTCCCGTCCTGGGCCCTACATGCTTCACGCTGCTCCCCTCATCTTGTTCCGGGCGCAGCGTGAAGCATCATCCAGCCGGGCAGCAGCCAATGAGAGGGAGCGGTGTAATCCCCGCCCCCTCATCACACAGAACTGCCGCCGAGTGCCGAATAGAGCTGCTGCGGACACGAAGGGGGAAACAGGGAGCTGGAAGTATCAAGGTGACATGGGGTCCGGGAGCGGAACGGAATGAAGGTGGAGATGAAAGAGGACAGTGGGTTTTTTTTTCTTTCCTTGTCTAAATTTTGTTTAAAAAAAAAAAAGAATCTAATGTGTTTCTTCTTGGGGGGGCGCCCTTCATGGATTCTTGCATGGGGCCCTGAGGTCACTAGTTACGCCACTGCTGTCAACATTATTTGTTCAAGGACACCTGTACTGAATCAAAATGATATACTTTAAGTAAAACACTCCTGTATGATATTTACCATTAGCTGCAAGATAGCACTTTGGCAAAAATCTTCAAAATGTTGCTGGGACACTTTAAAGCTCATATGTCAGCACTGACTTTCTAAAAGTCGATATTTGCATATTCACAAACATGTTCCCCTATCCCCCCCCTGACGTGTCGTAAGCAGTGCTATATTGTGAGCGCTGGGTTTGAACATGTTCTCGTCATACCCTAGAAGTCTGGGGGGGGTTTTTGTGGGCGGCGGGAATCACAGTCCTGCTTTTGAGACGTGTAAATATTATAGATGTATCTAGTTATGAGTGACTGTCTTGCTGATAGATGTTAAATATTGAAATTATTACTTTCATGTTTATTTCATGGATGTTGGACAGTAACTTCACTAATTTTTTTTTCTCTGGAAGTTTTGGAAGTGGTGTTGAATTTAATGGACAACTTTTTTAGCTGCTTTCCCAAAGCCATGATATAGCAAAAGCCTCTTCTTTTTTTTTTATATAGAATTCTGGCAGTGCAACGTAAATTAAAAAAACTATTTTAGTTGTGCTTGTTTGTAAAGATGTCGAAATTAATTTTATGTGGAAGTGTGGTATATATAATGTAGTACGACAGTGAATATTCAAAAAATGAAGGAAGTTTTGGAAGTGGTGTTGAATTTAATGGACAACTTTTTTAGCTGCTTTCCCAAAGCCATGATATAGCAAAAGCCTCTTCTTTTTTTTTTATATAGAATTCTGGCAGTGCAACGTAAATTAAAAAAACTATTTTAGTTGTGCTTGTTTGTAAAGATGTCGAAATTAATTTTATGTGGAAGTGTGGTATATATAATGTAGTACGACAGTGAATATTCAAAAAATGCAAGTAACTGTGTCTGTAATATAGTTACCAGACAGAGAATATAGTTTGCCTGTTATTAACACTGTGTCTGTCATATTGAGAACTAGCACATAAACGTTTGTGAGTCAGCCTCAGCACACCCACACCTTGAATACAGCACTGGGATTATTCATGTGTTTTACATCATTTCTTTGTTACCTTGCCTCAGATGAACTTTCCCATGCCTCATCTGAGTGTTTCGTAATCTATTGTATGCAATTTTTTTTCATCTTCCTCCATTCACACAATCCAGTGCAATCAGTAGAAAAAGAAACATTCATAAATTTGCCCCTGAGATATCTTA
>NW_017306850.1:767143-793099 GCF_000935625.1 Nanorana parkeri | reverse complement strand
ATATTGGGTGCATATATATACACCCATACACACAGGGCTTTTTTTCTGGCAGTACGCACCGCCAGCCCATTAATTTTTTTGACAAAATAGCAAAAAAAAAAATGTAAAAAGGCGCCCTCGCTGCAAGCATTAACACCCCATGTGATGAGGCTTGTCTGTTGCCGTATCCGGACACTTGTCATACAGTTAATGCACAAGTGTACGGACATGGCTTCAGAAGACAAACCTCCACCCAGCGAAGGGTGATGACGCTTGTCTTCTGGCGCGGTTTACCACAAAAAAGATGGCCGCCGACTAAACCTCATTGCTGGAGGCCATCTTGCGCATGCTCAGTTTGTTGGCGCCCATCTTGGTTGTGGCAGCGGGGAAGTACTGCGAATACGCAGTGCTTCCCTGCCCGCAGCAAAGCTGGCTGCCACAGTGAATACTGGTACCTTCTCGTGTGTGTATGTATACAGTGAGGAAAATTATTTATTTGATCCCCTGCAGATTTTTTTAAGTTTGCCCACTTACAAAGAAATGAAAGGTCTGTAACCTTGATTATAGGTGTATTTTAAATGATAGAGACAGAATATCAACCAAAAATCCAGAAAAAACACATGATACAAATGTTATGATTGAGTTGCAGTTCAGTGAGTAAAATAAGTATTTGATCCCCAAGCAAACATGACTTAGTACTTGGTGGAGAAACCCTTGTTGGCAACCACAGAGGTAACACGTTTCTTGTAGGTGGTTACCAGGTTTGCACACATCTCAGGAGGGATTTTGGTCCACTCTTCATTACAGATCTTCTCTAAATTCTTAAGGTTTCTTGACTGTCGCTTGGCAACTCGAAGTTTCAGCTCCCTCCATAAATTTTCTATAGGGTTAAGGTCTGGAGACTGGCTAGGCTACTTCATGACCTTAATGTGCATCTTCTTGAGCCACTGCTTTGTTGCCTTGGTGGTATGTTTTTGGCCATTGTCATGCTGAAAGATCCATCCACGACCCATCTTCAGTGTTCTGACAGAGGGAAGGAGGTTCTCATCCAAGATTTCACAATACATGCCCCTGTCCATTGGCCCCTCAATGCAGCAAAGTCGGCCTGTACCATTACCAGAGAAACGGCCCCAAAGCCTAATGTTTCCACCTCCGTGCTTGACTGCAGGGATGGTGTTCCTAGGGTCATAGTCAGCATTTTTCTTCCTGCAAACACGGCGAGTCGAGTTAATACCAAAGAGCTCAATTTTACTCTCATCTGACCACAGCACTTTCTCTCAATCCTTCTCTGAATCATTTAGATGTTCATTGGCAAACTTCAGACGGGCCTGTACATGTGCCTTCTTAAGAAGGGTGACCTTCCGGGCGCAGCAGGATCTCAATCCATGGCGGTGTATTGTGTTACCAATGGTTTGTTTGGTGACTGTGGTCCCAACTGCCTTAAGATCATTCACAAGGTCCTCCCATGTAGTTCTGGGCTGATCCCTCACTTTCCTCATGATCATCCTTACCCCATGAGGCGAAATCTTGCATGGAGCTCCAGACCGAGGGCAATTGATGGTTATTTTGTATTCCTTCCATTTGTGCATAATCACTCCCAACAGTTGTTTCCTTCTCACCAAGTTTCTTGCTGATAGTCTTGTATCCCATTCCAGCCTTGTGCAGGTCTACAATCCTGTCCTTAATGTCCTTTGACAGCTCTTTGGTCTTGCCCATGGTGGTGAGGTTTGAATGGAAGAAAGATTCTGTGAACGGATGTCTTTTATATACATAACGAGTTGTCGTTTGGAGCATCTTCTTAAATTGACAGGACTAATCTGTGTACCACATAGCCAGTCTGTGGGAGCCAGAATTATTATTGGTTGGTAAGGGATCAAATACTTATTTTACTCACTGAACTGCAACTCAATTTATAACTAGGGCTGCAACAACTAATCGACATAATCGATTATAATCGATGATTGAAAAAGTTGTCAACTTTTTCAATCATCGATTTAATCGGCTTCCGATTGGTTGGCCCTGTTCACAGCTCCACACACGCTGCGCGCCACACCTCCTCCCCACCTCACGCTCACCGCTGCCAGATCGGCCTGCCCGCATCAACGCTCCACACGCAGCACCTCCTCCCCGCCTCACGCTCACCGCCCGCCCACATCCACGATCTGCACAGGGACGCAGGGAGAAGAAGTAGGGAGGAGCAGGTGTGGGTGGATGACAGCCGCCGATAGACAGGCCCGATCTTAGAAGCAAGTTGCTGGAAGACTACTCAGGTAAGCCTGCACTCCCCCCCACATGGTGCTCTATAATGTATTGCTGGGATTTGTATTCCTATATAGCTGATGGTACATTGTGCTGTAATATTATACATAGGAATACAAATCCCAGCAATACATCATACACTGTATGTATAATGTATTGCTGGGATTTGTTGTCTTGCGATGGTTGTAAAGTGTATGGCCACCTTTACACAAAGTCAGGTATTTTGTACGATTAGAGAGGTGTATGATTAACCAAATATACCAAGCAGGTGCTAATGATCATCAATTTTATAGGTAGGTTGAAACACAGTTTGTCACTGGAGGCTTAAAAACTGGGCGAGGAACAACCAAACTCTGCTACTGAGGTGAGGTTGTGGAAAATGTTGTTAGAACGGAATGCCTTCATAATTGAACTTAAAACAGTTTATAAAAAGGGAAACCAAAATGGTATTCTTTATGTCTAGTTGTTTAAATTGCTGTCCTTCGGGGAGCCGTTATATGACTGGCCACATGATGTATGCGAACATCATTTAGATAGCATGGAGCAGTATGGAGGACATGCAAGTGTGTACTGAGCTGTGCACTCAAATACACCATTTCTGGTCTGACACTTGTAGGTGTTTTAAAGGCCTGGCAAGTGAGAACAAGGCCCTCCATATGTATACGGAGACACTTTGTTTTGTGTTTTTTTTTTTTTGTTCTTGCGTGGACACCTTTCACTAACCCATTAATTGTTGTTCTTAACTGACAATTACCATTTCATCCCATAATGCACTGAACTTTCCCATGGCCTTGCCCCAATATGAGTTCTGTTATACAGCCTAACTGTATAACAAATAAAAAAAAATAGTTTTAAGTTAGGCTTTAAATTCCTTCTGTGTGAGCCCATGTTTACAAAGCGATAAAAATGGATTACAGAGATTGATTGAAATGGAATACGTACATTTATTTTCATAGGTTTTTTTATCCTGTAACTACTTGAAGCTATAGTTATCACAATGTACATAGTCTTTTGGTTCTCAGCAAATTCTGACATTTCAGAGCAGCTCCCAACATTCAGTTATTGAGATACTGTACTTTGTTTTAAACCTCTGCAATTTAAAGAACAGCCCATAACATCCTGCAGTGATCCATAGTACAATGTCTACATCTGGAAACCCATCCGCTGCTTCCAACTTACAGTTTTTCTACTCCTCCCTCATCCTCATTACTTCAAAGAAGCATAATAATACTGTACTTGATTGCTTTGCAGATATCTGCGCTATTTATGCTGGCGAGAGAATTATTTTTGATAGCGATGTTGCATACTTATTTCCTGTTTTACTTTCTTTTATGTTCGGAAATGCTTATTTTGAAACAGCCTTTGCTTCTATAAGTGGCATACTAGATGGGATTACCTATGCAGAATTCCTAGAAACTATCATTGTTATAAATGTCATTCTGTTTATTTCTCATTTAATCTGTAAGAGGCAGCGCACATCCTAAATTCCTAGAAACCATCATTGTTATAAATGTCATTCTGTTTATTTCTCATTTAATCTGTTAGAGGCAGCGTGCATCCTAAATTAAAATGTCAAACACTGACTGAAAAAACAATCTTCAAGCATACCCTACACTCAGGTTTGAGCAGCAGTGATTTGTATTCAATTAAAGGGAAAATCCTGGGTACTTGAGTATAGATTTCAAGTTGTTGTTGTTGTATTCTTTCTCTGGAATAATTTGTGGTGCGACTTTAACCTTTTCGCTTCCTGTTCTATATTTTTATATACAGTAGTTAAATTCCATCTCTGGCCAAAATTTATCCTTGTAGTTGGGCTAACCTCATGCTTGTAAGTAGAAATAGAAATTTAAAAACTAAACCGAAATCAAAACATTGTCAGGCGAAAACCGAAAATGTTTTTGTTTTTATTTTAATTTTTTCAAATATTTTATTTTAATTTTTTATAAACTTTTTGATTTTTTTAATTCATTTTTTATTAAATATTTTTATTTTTTACTTTACTTTTAGGGGCTTTGGGAAAAAAAATGGGGTCTAAACTGACCCCTGATATTTCTCTTTTAAAATAGAAAAAAGAGATTGAGAACACAGAGCCCTCAGTCTCTTTTTCTGTATCCCCTGTTATCAATATGTTCATTTATAACCTGAGAAAATAGTATGTTTACTATAACTACAACTATGAATGAACAGGAGATGATGTAGATCACTCCCATTCATTCATAATTGAGGATATAGTCACCATACCATATCCTCAGTTATCTACAAACACTCAACGATCACTGATCACTGAGTGTTTGCTCTTGCTCTCCTCTCTGACACGCTGTCACAGGAGGCTGATGGAGCTGTGCAGGGAGGAGAGCTCAGCCTCCTGTGACAGCGCGTGCTGTCTCCGCCCCCACACCGCTCTGCCGGACTGGGATAGGTGGCTGAGCGATGTGGGAGGAGAGACACCGGCCGCTCACAGTGACCTCAGCGCTTGGCCGGCTGTCACTTCTCTTCTCCACGCTGGGACACAGAGCTGCGCCCAGCGAGGAGGAAAGAAACCTGGGATGCGCCAATGTATCGGCAGGAAAATGGCACTTTCGGCATTTAGCCAAGAGTGCCATTTTCGGCCGATATGTTTCGGTGGCCGATATATCGGTGCATCCCTACTTGTAAGGGTTGAGTGTTCATTTTTTCTGTGGGACTCAAAACTGTTTTACTTGTTCCTGGCTCACATTGTGGTCAGCACTCGCTCCTCCTCCGCTCTGGATGTTGGAATAAATCCCCACTGCAAGAGTAAGTTTATTTGCCCAAAGATGGACATATTTTTGTTTACTCTCACCCTCTAGTGCTGTGTTGCTGTCTAACCAGTTAAGCCAGGATGCTTATTTAATGATTGCTATAAAATACTGCACAAAGTAGGGCCACTATGGGAGCCTAACTCCACTGTATTCTGGCAAGCCTATGGTGAGAGGCTACAAGCAGCCTTTGGTGCAGTACAGTAAATACTAGCTTTTTCAGTAACCACCCAAGCTGCAAAGCATAACACCCACTTGGCATTTTAGTCTTTTTCTAGTATGGCTTTAAGTGAACCTGTCCGTTTCATAAAAGAGCATAAACTAACCACCTGTGTGTACCAACTACCAATAGTGTCTGAGAGTGCATAATGTCAGAAGATCATGTGATAGAATAATTTGTTTAAACTACTTCACCATTGACAATGGATACAATTAACTCCATTCTCTTATCAACATAACAGCATGGGCAGATAGAGAAGATCTTCATAAGGAAGCAAAGGAAAATAAATTGAAATGGTAATTTTAGGAAGGCAGGTAACTGGCTCTTCTGATGCCATTCTTTGGGGTGTTTGTGTTAGATGGCCTTGTTTAACTATGAATGGGAATAAGGGAGCAGCAGCAACTCCTGTACACAGGGACTGCAGGATTAGCACAGAGTGCATAATCTGGGTCATTCATGCATGTTGCTTAGCACAGCCTGAAAAGCACAAGTATAACTGCACTTTGCAGTCTGTTCCATAGTCCAAACTTGTAGGCTAGTTGCAATACCCTCAGTGATTTTATTTCTGGTATGTTGAATGATGGAGACTTCAGCTGAAATTCAGCAGAGTATACATGAACCCTGCGAGAACGGGAGACAATATACTGCAATGCTTCAATAAAAATTGTTCTTGCTTTGTTTTTCATAGACCTTTTAACTCCTCTATCGGAGAAGCAAACTAAAAGGCTTTCTGTACATGGGAAGAACCCCTCATTTGTTTCTTTGTTTTTTGTGGGGGGTTTTTCTGCATTTAGACATCTTAGCTGCCAGACACCTAAATCTTCTACCAGATTTTGTCCTGAATTGGTGACTTTTTCAAGACACACTTGGCAAAAGACTTCCTAATGTTGAAGTCCAACCCCCTGCTGATTTTACATTAAACCATGCAGTGCCTCCCTACATTAAATCAAAAGTACCGTAGCCTATTTCTTGCTCCCTCAATGTTTTCCTGTACAATGCAGGACTGCTAGTCCTGCATTGTTGGTGATGATGTCAGAGAGTAAAGGATTTTTAGGAGACTGATCACACAAAGAAAAAACCTGCAGACGCAATACGGTCAGTATTTGTACTTATTCCTACATCCCTCCCTCCTAGCCACTATTTTAACCAATGCAGGGAGCAGACACCACTGCCTGAGTACATTTAAAAGCATCCTGAAGTTGGGCTTTCATGGGGAAAAAAAGTGAATTCTTTATTGGCCACCAGAGATTTTCCATTCTTTGAGAAATCTGCACTATGTACTAATTTCTGTTAGCTACTTAACCTCTGCTTTACACAAGTATCTAGAACAATCCTGAAATCTGCTAGATCTTTAGTGAATGTTGGGCTGTTTATTACTCAGAGTCTGAGACCTTGATACACCTTTCCTCTGTATCCTGCGGTTACCCATTGTGCCCTCTTTGGTTTCACTCAGTCTTGGTGATTGCTTCACCCCTTTTTTTGCAGGATAATCTCTATAGACGAGCGTTGCATCTTGTTTGAGACAGTAGAAATTAAGCAATGCCTTCCTGTAATAATATTATGTTAAAAATGCTATTTGCTTTGTTTACAGAAATTTGCCATGAGCGTTTCCAAGACTACCTTAACTAAGTATGTGAAATGGTCATATTGCCTAAAGCCCAGCTCCAGGCTATATATTTCTTTTAAAGGTCCGTCAAGCAGTGTTTAAAAACAAAAAAGCAGACCAAACTGCAATACTTTCATTTTGTGCTGGCCCCAGCAGTACCTCTTCTTCTTCGCTACAAGATGTCCTCAGATTAATCAAATATTCTGAGTGCAGGATTTTATGGCCTGGCCCACTAAAGGGGCATCATCTCTGCTTCCTTCATTTTTTCTCTGCATCAGTGAGGACTGCCCGGTGCTATGAAGATGAAGAGCACCCTGTGTGTGGCATCATGTGACCCACCCAAACGCTTCTGAAAAGATGAGCATTTAAACGTAAAAAGCATAAAGTACAACCAGAGGGGGCTGCAAGTGGGGTCAGTTTGGGGATGAGGGGCAGAGTCAAAAACCTGGAATTAGACTTTAAATCCATTATAATTTGTAGGTAGAGAAAAACCTTTCTGTGGAGCAGCGTATGCCAATACTGTAGAATTATGTGCCTGCTTTTGCATAGGGCCTTTCCTTCTCTCATCAGCCATTGTCTGAGCAGTACTGGATCTGGAAAAACAAATTCACAGGATTCAGTTGGAGCTGTACCTGTTGTATGGGTGTCATTTACTGGATAGGTGCACAGTCACTCCTCTCCCACAGCAATGAATTTCGTTGTGTTTTAAGAAGTAATTTTTACTAATATCAGCAACTTCTGACTTTAAAATATCTGGGCTATTGGCAGGGTCCTTCTTTGATGGGTCATAATGTATTTTATTAATATTCCTGTTGCAGAGCTGTCTGTTATTGCTGCACGCTTTTGTAGTTTATAGACCTTCCAAAGATGAACCAACCTTTAAAGTGAACTTTATTCTTCATGAGCCAAGCATGGGTTCAGTTTAAGGGTCCTGCTGCGATCATACCCCTATATATACACAAAATGTATGCTGCCTGTGGCAATTGGGGTGTAGCTGTAGTTATAGGCTCCTCTGACAGAGAAGGAAAAAAGGTAGAATCAGTTTCATTACTTGCAGCATGTTCACCCCACAAAAAACACATCATTGTCACAGATACTATTGGGTGAATGCAATCTGTCCCTTTTTAGTGGATTAATGGATATGTATATAGTCCTGAATAGGGACAAATCAAGGTTGTTTATTAAAAATACTTTTACAGAAACGGATTATTCCACATTTTTAAATGTAGATGAAAATGGTACATAATCAGTGATTTCAGCCAAAGGAGTAGCTGCTTGCATTGTCTTTTCACGTGTTTTATTTTCACGAAATAAAACACGTGGAAGAAACTATTTTCCTCCACAATCAGAATTATCTGTCTGAGTATGTTTAGGTCTACTAAGCTCCTACAACCTTTTTCAATTATTTCTGTAAATGTTTTATTAGCCTATTTTAATGATCCATCAAAAAAGTTCGATTTACCGACCCTTAAATTCTGGTATTTTACTCTTGGAAGATTTGATTTCTGTGACTTTGGCTATATAAATGTGCGAAATATAACAATACAAGGGTTAAGTACGGTTAACATGTAACGCAAACAAGCAAGTGGTTCACTTTTAAGTCTAAAGGGAATTTGGATAGGGTCGTGATTATTTTGTATGCCTGTGGTCAGGTCCTTGCTGCATTTTCCTTATTAGAGACTATTGGGGAGAAGGAAAGTCATATTCTCTTGTATCTAAAATGCAAGCTTTTGAAGGATGTGACACATCTCACCACTAATATTTTCCCAGCAGCTGTGGGTGATCTCTGTATCATTGTCTCTCCCTGTTGTCTGTGTTGCTAAATGTTCTGCAGTCCACTCAGTACTCTCTGTTCTCTCTCGCCATTTCATTTAATAAAGAATTTCCTGTCCGTTATAACATCGCTCATAACAATACAGGAATCAAAGTCTCCAGAGAGTGCAAATCCCACACATATCTACAAAAGACTTTCATAGGTTTTTTTTTTGCGTTGATTTAAATCATTTAGATTGTCAGACTACAATGTAACCCCTTCCAGGTTTTAGAGGAAGACAAAGAAAAAAAACACATTTAGGGATTTCATTTAATACTTGCCAGGGACGTTCATATTTCCCTTGGTTCCTCTATATTTTAATTATCCTTGTAGACAGTCCTGTGTGTCTGATGCATGTGGGATCATTGTTATGTAACATGCATCCTTCGTAATATGACAAAGATGGCTTTCCTACAATTTTTATATGAAGAATTTAAGCAATTAAATTCATATTTTAAGAACCTTTAACAAATAAGTTGTGGATACGGAGCTAGTAAACCCTTTGTTTAACTTTATATCCTGAAACTCTACAAAAGATAACTTTGTGGGCAGTTTTGCCTGCAATCTTATTTTGCATTTAGGCTTTTCATGGTTAAAGGCATGGATTATTTTCAGAAGAATTTTTGGCTGTCTAACAAAGTTTGTTCACTATTATCGTGATTGATGTCTGAAAGCAGACCTTTACTCATATCTTTTAAAATAACAGTAAACACACCTTTTAGTAATGACAATCTACAAACGCATACTTCTAGATCTTTGCCGGCTTTGTATTCTTTGCAAACCTTATTTTTATTTTCTTCCCTATTCTCACAGTGGCCATGTTTACTAAGGGCAGATTACTAGCTCATCTATTTAGTTCCTGGATTACTGGCACATATGCCTAGACATGCGACTAGGACATGTGACCATGCACATTATCTCAGGGGAGGAAAGTGCCTTTTACCTGAGACCTCGTGAGATTACAGATGAGATTTCCCAGCAATGCTCTGATGATGACAAGGCAATCCCAGTGTGCATTGGTTTGCCAACCTGAAGTCACTTTGCCCTTTTAAAGCAGGAAGTGAATGCCCTGCTTGTCCCATCAGTCACAGCACTTTTCCTGCTTGTAAATATAGTGTAAAAACCATACTTTGGCCTAGCTCAAACCATTTTCAAAAATGTTGCTTTTGTTTTGTTTTTTTACCTAATAAGTGGAGGGTCAGAAAAGAAATTTCAGTGTCAGATATTCACAGTGGTGTTGTAGAGGTTATGTTACTTGTGTACATCAAAATGTAATATGTTGCTGTAATCTACTATAAAGCACCAAGTTTCAGTTTACTTGAGCATGAGATTGGTAAATGATGACTTTGCCATATTGTAATAACCAGATGGTTCTTTGATTGTATTCCACACAAGTGACTTTCTATTTTTTATCATTGGGCCCCGTATTGGCATTTGTAGGTATCGGCCGTCAGTGTACAAAGTTTACTAATGGTTCTTTAGGAAGTTTGAGAATTGAGAGAAGAGTTTCAATTAAGGAGAGTTTGCCGTGAAACAGCTGATTTGCGTGATGTGGACAAATTAAGGTGGTATTGGCGATTTTGTGTCATATGTGCATTTATTGTGGCATTGAAGGTACACCCCATCAACTCTAGCATCCCAGGAAACAACTTTCCCACTATCTGTAGTAGCCAATTAGTAGGTGTGAAATTATTGGATACCACAAGGTGAGTGTTGGAAACCGTTGCCCATTCATGTGTTTTGTCGAGTGAGCAGGGTTGGGTAGAGTAGTGACCGCTGTCACAAGTGACATTCTTCAGTTCAGATGTGTCAGCTTACCACGTAAGGTCTATAAGTCCATTTAGGTGCTCAGTGTACACAGAATACTTGGCATTATGCTGGAGAATATTTTTTTTTTTTTTTTCTATTCTTGACCCATTTCTCTATGCATTTCTAAGTCCAGAAAGTGTGCATAATTTTGGGAAATTTGAAAAGGCAGTCTTGATCAGTATCCCCTCCCCCCACAAAAAACATTTATAACCCCATAAAATATAATTTTGGAGAAATCTGCACCTGCATATTGAATTTGATTGATATACATATATGCAATCTTGTCTGCATCCAGGGACAATCCTCTATCCTGAACCACAGGAATTTGTACAATTACATGTGGACTGCTGTTGACAGATCTGGCCACTGTCACCTGTCATTAAGTTGAACGGGCACATGAGCTGTATCTGTATGAACACACCTGGTATTCCCGCTTCAGGAATCTATTGGTTCTTAATGCAGAAATGCCCAGCCGCCTGCTGACCCTCTCTCTCCCTGTTTGATTTAATGCTCACAAATACATAAGTGGAATATTCAAACCTATCCTATTTAAACATTTTATATCTATTTAAACATGACTAGAGACACTCTTCAAAACATTATATATTATCTGGAGACATATAGGGCATATGTTTTGTGGGGTTAGGGTTAATAGGGAGTGGGGATTTTTATTCTGCTTAAACAAACAGCCCTGCTGCATAATTTGTGTCCAGATTGCCCACAGCTCTAGGCATGTCTGTTGGAATTGACCTAAGGTTAGTGCTATTTTTTTAAGATTATGCTTTTTAACTGTTTTTTTATTACATATATCAATTGTTTCCTTTTGCAAACAAATATTTAACACATGAAAAAAACATTCTAGTGAACTGTTGGGTATCTAAGCAGACAGCACAATAGAAGCAGCTCGCTTTGTGGCTCTCTATCTCTAACGCTGCCTACAGACCTCTCTCATAAGCGATTGGTCACTGCTTTGATGACTCCATTTGAGTTTTTATAAACAAAAAGGCTTCTTTCAGCTTAAAGACTAGTTCCCCACCTACTGGTTGGATAGAAGACTGCATTAGATTAATTTGCAATATTTCATATTTACCTAAATAAAAAAATAATTCTATGCATCCCCACTACAGAGTGCATACATGTCACCATACAGATACTGTCCATCCTTGCTGCAGAGTGTATACATATTGCCATGGTTTGTGCTGTGGTGATTATGAATTAAATTGAAAACAATGTTTTTGTTCCAACAGTTCATTTCTACACTATCTTATGTTGTAGGTTTTCCTGTAAAAGCCAATAGATTTGTTGTTTTTTTAATTTTGAATTCTTTACTCAACAAATTTAAAGTTAAAATCTGATTGGTCTTTATGGGCAACACTGAGCCTGCATTCACTCCTTTCTGTTTGTGTTATCAACAATCCTGCATTTTTGTGCACTGCCATTGTTACAAATAGGCCCTATAATATGCACGGATGCATTTAAAAACCAACAGTGCACATCAATATTTACACAGATGTGAAATTTAAAATAATGACACCATTTAAAATAATGGCAAATCTGTGTACATGCATTTAGATATGTACATGCGTTTTACATCACATGCATTAAAATGCAAAGGTGTAAATGGGCTCCTAGAATAGCTTTAGTTAATTTTTTTCAATAAAATGTAGGCTTCTTTTTTTTTTTTACACATCTCATTCACCAAATGGCATAATTTCCTGTCACCTAAACACTAATCTCCCTAATGGGAGGAAGCTAGTTATTTTGCTAGTGTACTTTTTATTTATTGGCAGCAATTCATGCTATGAAATTTTGGGAGAACAGGCAGATTTTATGCAGATCTTGGTGGGAATAGAATTTCAAAATTCTGCACTTTTTTCCACAGTGCTAACCACAGAAATACTACTAGAACTACTGTAATCTCTAAAAACCCATATTAAAATGTAAGTAAATGCATTTCCTGTTGACAAAACAGGGAACCTTAAGTCGGCCATAAAAAGTTTGTAGTATCTGATTCATACCTCCCTTTCCTTGATAGCAAGGTTTAACCGCATCAGGACCGCCCTCTTGGTATCATTTTAAACATCCGGCGATGATACATGTCATTTATCCTTAAGATATTGGTTTGATAAACATTTGCGCAACTACAGTGCAACATAAAAAATTGCAACTAGCATCTTTTTGTTCTACATGGCCTCTGATTTCAGAAAATATATAATTGTTTGGGAGTCTGAAGCTGTTTTCTAGCCAAAAATTCTGATTTATATAGTTACATATAGTTGCATAGTATTTGAGGTTGAATAAAGACATATATCCATCAAGTCCAACCTATTTGTGTATGGTCATATTGTAGTGTAGTATGTATAGGTCCCTTGTGTGTTATCAATTTTAAGAGTACTTGTACCCCTGTATATTACGGTCCCTGAGGAAATCGTCCAATCGCCTCTTGAATGATTCCACACTCTCAGCCGAAATCACAGCATGTGGCAGCGAGTTCCAGACCTTGACCGAGAAGAACCCCCTTCGCCCCTTGTGCTGACATTTTTTCTCCACCAATTTTAAGTGGTTGCCTCTCGTCCTTGTCATCAAGGTAATTGTAAAAAGTTTGCTGCTAATGTTACTATCCCCGGTAAACATTTTATACATGAAAATCATGTCCCCCCTTAATCTCCTTACTTCCAAGGAGAACATGTTTAATTTTAGAAGCCTGTTCTCATAACTCAGGTCCTCCATCCCCTTTATGATTTTGGTTGCCCTCCTCTGGACCCTCTCCAGTTCAAGGACATCCCCCCCTGTTCACTGGTGCCCAAAACTGGACCGCATACTCCAGATGAGGCCGAACCAGTGATCTATTTTATCATGTATGTGCAAATTTTAAGAAATTGCTTTGGACAGCAAATGGTTAAAGAGGAACTTTACCCGTATCTTCAAAATCACAACAAAGGCACCTTTAGAAATGTTTAATACTAACAATCTACAGATACTTATAGATAATTGGCTGCCTCTGCCTTTTTTTCTTTGCACAGCTTATTTTTCTTTTCTGCCCCGTTTTTCTCACGGTGGCCATTTTTTACTAACAATAGATTAGTAGATCTTCCTTTACTTCCTGGAACTCTGGCACATGTGACTAGGATATGCGACCATGTAGACCATCTCGGGGGAGAAAAATGCTTTTCCCTGAGATCTTGTGAGATTATAGATGAGATTTCCCAGAAAGGCACTACTGATGTAACCTTCCCCCGGATACAATGCTTGGGCAAGATTGTATAATTTGTACCAAAGTGGACCAGGAAGTTGGAGAAAAATTGTAAGTAAAATAAAATAATTTAGCTAATATAAGATGGTTTCATATCCGAATGCAGAGCTTTATGCTGATGTGATTTTTAGCCAAAGGGGGTAAAGGTCCACTTCAAATGCTTATTTATTCCAGGGGAGGTTTAACGCAGAGAAATACTGTATTCTTCGCTCCAGCAGGTTTCTTTCCCACCGTACAATTGGTCTTAAAAAGCCATTTCATCCACTGTGCGGCCACCCGCTCGCCCACATTGTGAGAGCGGAGGAGAGCGCCAGCTGCTGAGGGCATGAGAAATAAAGTAAGTATTCCTCTTTGAACCTTAAACGAAATGAACATTTAAACCTTTTAAGCCAGGGGGGCCACATACTACTAATAGTTTATGCCTGACTGGAGATCAGCTTTATTTCTAATTATTCCTGCCGCAGAATATAAAATGCTTTGAGCTTTAATTCCCTGAGTGCAGAAACGAGCACTAAGCACAAGTTTATTACTGTTTACACTGTCAAGTTTCTTGCCCTATATTCTCTTAAGTGTGTTTTTTCAGTTTAACCATCTTAAGTTTTCTATTAAGCTTACTTTATTTAAACGTCTGCAGCGACATAGAATGTGTGGATAAAATATCCTCATTTTCTATTGCACCCATCCAATTATTTTTTGTTTGAAGTTTACGACAACAACAACTTGCATGACAAAATTATCACAGCATCACAGGGTTCCAGCTAAGGGGATAGTTTAATGAGCTATAAAGGACAGGATCTTTTATATGCCCCAGGATTCGTGGGGAGAGGCCATGACCCAGAATTTTTTCCCTGCTCGAGCCTCTTGTTTTAATGTCAGCGGTTCTTGGTAAAAATGTATCCCATTAATGGAAATCCTGATTTATGGTGTGTTTCCTTATACAAGAAAGCAAGATGTTCATAAAAAAAGAATTACTTCCATATGAGCAAAGTGAACCCTAAAACCATCTTGTAACACGCACAGCACCAAATTCACTTTCCAGTGGACATTTGACTGTTTTGCTTGGATCTTCATGTATATTTTCCTAGTGGTTTTTTTTTCTGTTTAACTTTAAAATGCCGTTCTCAGACCAAGGAGATGTCTTAACATTTTGTGTCTCAGTGACTGCTGGAATATATTGAGGTGTGAACAGAGAGGGGTGCAGCACCTTGTTTCCTGCCCCTGCAGAGCTCTCCAATAGAGGTTTCTGTGTTTTTCCTTCTCCTTGAAGTCTGCAGGAAATGTATACATTGCACATTTCTGTGGGAAGGTAAATATGCATAGGTTGAAGGCGAAAATAACTTTTGTACTTCAGAAAAACAAGAGGAGACTCAATCACTATAATAATAAATAAAATATATGTTCTAACAGTGGTTTATGCTGAAGACAGAAAAGTATAAAGATAAGATTCTTGATATTTCCTGAAAGGGAATGTGCTATTTGCTTTGGTTGAGTTATTCTGGTTGCTGTGGGTCTGTCCGCTGTATAACACTTCAAAATCTGAGTTTGTTGTTCTGTAGGGTGCATTGAAACTGGGGATTACTTTAAATTATATTGTAAATTAAATTTATATTTTATTATTTTTAGTCTTTAAAATTTTCATACAACTCTATATATTTAACATGCTTTCTCATACTTTTTGTTAGACATTTTCAAATCAATGGCCAGCAGTTTTTAAAAACAACAATGCAGCTCTGTCTGCAATGCTTACCTGACCTGATGCTGTCTCTCACAGACTTAGCACATGTCAATGGGCTGTCCGCTTCTGGGCTAAGTGAGGACCAGCATCATTTAACTCCTATCCTGTGAACCCAGGTTGCTATGCACATGCCCCCTTGCAATGCATCACTGCAACGTCCTTGGCTCAAACTACAATACTGCAGAGAGTGTTGTTGACATTATTACTGTGCCACTCTTTGTCTCTTATTTTGATCTTCCTCTTCTTTCCCCATGTTTTCATCTGTTCTTCCAGCGGTGTGACATCACTCCGATCCAGCACTGACTGCTCTGTCTCTCCGATCCAGCGGTGTCTGCAGGCGGGTGCACGCGTCCATAGACTTACCTTGCGTCTCTGCTCGTCTCCCGGCCGAGAATCAGAACTGCGCATGCGCCCGCCCCAAGATCCTTTGCGGCCGTACGATCACTTCCTGATTCTTGGCGCCGGATCGAGCAGCGATAACGAGGTAAGTTTAAAACCAGTTTAAATCCAAGCGATCCAGCGTCTGTACAGGTGCTGGTTTGCTTGTACGGTGCTTACGGCGTGTGTCTCCTCCGCCGCAGTTGGCTTTCGGCTCCATTGTTCCCGTGTGAGGCCGGGACCGGCACGGCGGGTCTCTCCTGACAGATCGAAGGGAGATCAGCAGGTTTCCAACCGCTGATCTCTCCTCCGAACACTGGGCCCAGAGGTGATGTGGATTACATCACTTCTGGTGCCACTGTGGACATTCTCTGGCTCCCAGAGCCAGAAGAAGAAGCTGGTGAAGCAGATCTCTGCTTCATCAGCTTCTTTGGGGTCCTTGGGTGACATTAGCACCTGATATCTCCAGAAAGAGGACCTGTCACATATTTGCTATTACTTAGGGGGCTTGTTAGCCCCCGCGATGTGATGGCAATAAAGCAGAGTGTAAAATAAAAAAAAATTGTAAAAATTAAAGTAGCAGATGAAAATGCAAAGTCCCCCATGTGCACGCACATATAGCGCAAACGCGCGTCGGATGCGCCTATGTGCAAAAACGAAAATTGTGCCACACGTTACATATCGTTGTGAGCGTCAGAGTGAGAGCAATAATGCAAGGCCCATCAATCACTGTTGGCACTAAACTGATGAGCCGTAAAAGCGTTTAAAGCATCGCCTATGGGCAATTTTGGTTATTGTAGTTTTTTGCGGTTTCACGGACGCATGCAATTTTAAGGCTTGACATGTTTGTTCCTATTTTCCCGGCGTGACCCCATCTTTTATATTTTACCAAAAAATTAAGTGTTATATTCTGTTTCTGTGCACTAAATTTAATTTTAGTGTATTTTATCTTAAAAATACTTGTTTGATAACATTTGCACAAATACCATGCGACATAAAAAATTGCAACTAGCATATTTTTATTCTACAGGGCCTCTGCTTTCTGAAAATATATAATTGTTTGGGGGTCTGAAGCTGTTTTCTAGCAAAAAAATCAGATTTTATAGTGTGTCCAAATGCACGAAATTGCTCCGGATGGCAAGTGGTTAAGAAGAGGATACAGAGACCTCCCATGACTGGACCGAGAAGCGTGGGTTTTAAGTGGGAGGAGGTGGGGTTGTTTTCTGGATTTTTGATTTAAATTGCTAAGACAGGAAATCAGCCTCATTGTTTCTAGGGCTGCAACAACTAATCGACATAATCGATTATTAAAAAAGTTATCAACTTTTTCAATCATCGATTAATCGGCTTCCTAATAGCAATAGTACATTATACAGTGGTGCAATGCCGAATACCACTCGCTAGAGAGGACTACAACACCCAGCAATAGTACATTATACAGCGCAATGCAGAATGCAGAATACCACCAGCTATAGAGGACTACAAAACCCAGCAATAGTCCATTATAAAGCGCAATGCAGAAAACCGCCAGCTATAATGTACTATTGCTGGGATTGGTGTATTCCTCTATAGTTGGTGGTATTCTGCATTGTGCTGTATAATGTACTATTGCTGGGTTTTGTAGTCCTCTATAGCCGGTGCCATTCTGCATTCATTGCTGTATAATTTTACACTTTTCATTTCACTATATTGCACACCACACTTTTTTTTTCTTTTTCTTTTTTACTTCCAAGCTTGCTCCTGTGATGGACTGCAATCTCAATACAAACTAGTAATCCCATCCCTGGAGCCATTTTTAAAAATGTGTTTGTTTTTTTTGTTTTTTTTTATCTGATTAACCGATTTATTCGAACTTAATAATCGGCTAACTAATCGATTTTGAAAATAATCGTTAGCTGCAGCTCTAATTGTTTCTTAATGGGTCAGCTGACTCTTAGACTTACATTGGGTGAAACAGTGGCAAAGCACAATAACGGAAGCCCTGTGAAGCAGGATTTTCTGTGCACAGATACCCCTTCCTCCTTTTTGCTCTTAAGTACTCGTGCAACTAGATTGCTCCTGTTAAGGGGATAGACTGGTCCAGTAGAGATAAGATCTGAAGCTTTGCTAATATCTATGACCAGCTTTACTGGAATTGTTTAACCACAGCCCTGACTGACACTATTAGATGTACAAATACAAAAATAATTTAGTGGCGAGTCTTCACAAGGGACCTCTGCAAGGAGTAATAGATTCTGCATAACACTTTCAGATTGCTGCTCTTATGTGTTCCCCACTTGCAACCAAAGTGAAGTACCAAGTTATAACACAAAAGCATTGTCTGTAAAGTGTTAAAGGTCTGGACAGGTGTCATTTAAGTAGCATTGTATCCCAGGCACACATGAGGACCATCTCCAGGTTGTGACCAAAGTAACAATCAAAATTAATCCAGACACCTGCATCACTTTCAAACTTACCATCTGGTGATGTCCAAGTATGCACTCCAGTTATCTAACTAGGTGCACTCAAGTCAAAGCGAAGGATGGGGATACTAGAACCATACACATGGTTGCATGAGCAGTGATTGCCTACGAAAAATGAGAGGTATCTGCTTGCTACTTACAGTAACACTCTCTGACCGTTTCTCCCTACCTTTAAAGGATATTTGAACCCTCCTGTTTTTTTGCATATATCTACTGCTAGCAAGCAGTAGATATATGCAAAAAGTAAAAAAAAAAGCTCAAACAGCAGTTTAGACTCACCTGTGTTCCGGGCACGGTCCCGTGCAAAAAATTAGAAATTTCACGAGCGTTCGCAAAGGATCTTGGGGCGCGCGCATGCGTAGTTCTCATTTTCAGCTGGGACACGACGAGGGACGCAAGGTAAGTCTATGGACGCGTGCACCCACATGCAGACACCGTTGGATCGGAGGGACAGAGCAGTCGGCGCTGGATTGGAGAGCCGCCGCACCGCTGGAGAGAAGGCTAAATACATCAGGAAAGGAGAGGAAGTTCGGAAAAAGAGACATTATTTAAGGTAAGTGCTAACATTAACATTGGGGGGAAAGATTTTTTTTTTTTGCCTTTTTAATGTCACTTTAACCCCCCATATTTGTGGGGAAATAATTGCTTAAATGTTTTGATGAACTATTGAAGTCATGGGAATCCTTATCTTGTATTGATACTCAAAATCTTTCTTTTGTCTGTAATTAATTCAGTAGACATATTACATTAGTTTGCTCTACAGACTTTGAAATCCAGAACTTGTTTAAGTTCAGATTCTAACCTAAACTCTATATGGACCAGGATAGTGGATTTAAACTTAGTATCAGTTTAGAATCACATGATTTAATAGGGGGAAATGAAAGTTTTTTTAAGTTTGCAGAGATAGAGAAAGTTTATAGGCAACTGGTGGGGAAAGATAGGCCCGTGTATGGTCCAATATAATGAGGAGTTAGTTTTATGGACGATTGACCAGATGTCCTTGGTGGAAAGCCAGACTTTGTCACTGGTCATAAAAAAACTGAGGGTCATGCAACAGAATTTTGGAATGCCTTCTGCGTGTTCTAAACTAGTTGAATATCACATCTAGCTTAGCGAACTGCAGAGATAGTTTGAAGACTAAAAGGAAGGAGAAGTTTTAAGGGGAAAGTCTGTAAACCAAACGGGTGGTATTCAGTATTTGTTGACCGTGTTGTTATAAGCAGCCTCTGCTGTCAAAAGCAGTTCTCCCCAGTTAGCTAAATTGGCAAACAGAAATTTCAGTAACAGTTGGCTGACCCACTAATCATTGGGCTATGTATGGAAGGCACATGGTATGGTATAAGCAAAGCTGGTACAAGGCTCTCCAGAAGCAGGAGGTAAACTTGCCTTCTACAGAAAACCATATGGGACGCCATAAATGAGAAATATCTCCCTAAAGAACCTCAGCCAGTGTGAATGTTGGAATATCATTCAGTGGGACAACGTGTAGAAAAACTGTCCAAAACCGCCCCATGTGCGGCCACTAGGCAAAAGTAAGTCTGTGACTAAATTATTGGTAATATGGGAGCACAGTAGTCAGTCATTGTGTGCAATTACCAATGGGCACCTGTAATGTTCATAGATAATATGCAGGTGAACTGAAGTCCATGGTTTTGTGAACTTTTTGGTTCCCAGCTTCCAAAGAAGTCTGACATTGAGCAAGAAACTGCAAAGTGCTCTTAGGTAAAATACATGAATGGCTCCTTGCAGGGAAATGAGGTCATCAGAGATCAGAGCAAGGTATACTTGTTCCTATCAGTTATGTTGCCTAACCCTTCTGTATTTGAGACGTTAGGCTGACTGTTGTCCTTCTCAAAGATAAAGACGCCAACCCTGGCTGGTGTAGCGTTCTTCTAAATAATCTGTCAAGGTTCTCCTTGATCTCTGATATAACTTTGTTTTTTTTTTAAAAAGAGAAGAACACTTGCAGTTGGGTTGTACTGGCTATTTGATGCACTAGTTTTCTCATCTTTATCTTCCTAAACACACTGCAGAATTCCAAGTATAGTGAGACAAACAAAGCAGTGGAAAGGTGCCAGTCGAACACAAAGGATAAGAAGCTGACTTCTTCCTTTTAATGCCATTGTAGACGAGATGCATTTTTTGGGGAAGCAGATCAATGACAAGTGTGTAAAGTAGAAGTCGAGGTAGTCCTGGGAATCCAAAAGCAGTTTTCTGAGCAAATTAAAGCCTTTCATGGTAACTTTCATTAGTGGTGATGGGAGGAGTGCATTGCAGACAACCCTTTCTGTCCTGATTATAGACTGTTGTTAATAAAATGTCCCTTCTTGCAAGATTTGAGAGGCAGATGGTGCAATGCTGAGGCCTAGGCAAGAACCTCTACAGGCTTAGGGGTAAAGAAGAAGTCTCGCCTTGTATTATTTTTCACAGCTCAGGCACCTAACTCTCACAGTTTACTGTTTATCCCATGCTTCTGTGTGATGTAGAATAAAGTTAGACTTTGACAGCTCACGCCTTTATTCCTGACCACCTATGCAAAGGAAATGGCCTGTCCCTGCACTTCCAAGACACAAGCGAGGTTGCAGGAACGCAGAGTGAGGGGGTTCTCTGTCACAGGAATCAGCACATGCACTAGAACTGGAAGGGAAGACTTGTGTTGGGACAATGCAGAGACAGTGAAAAGTCAAGAGGCTGTCTCTTTTTTGCAGAGCGAGGTCGAGAACGAAGAGCGGTGAACTGTCAGTTTGTAACTTATTTTCTACTCCACACAAGTATGGGATACAAAATATACACTGTAAGAGTTAGTTGACAGAGCTGTGAAAAATACAAGGCAAGACTTCTATTGATGCTAGCTACCTTTGCTTGGTCAAAATGAAACTTATTTGTAGCATGAACTAGATCTGGCAGTATTTCAGTAAGTCTTATGAGGGCTAAGACATCAGGTTTATGAGGTGCCAGGTTATCTCTAGAGACTCCTGGAAGGAGAGATATTTTAGTGTGCAAGGCTTTCAGTTGGGAGGACTGCAAACCTTTGGCCTAAGGGCAACTACAATAATGTGATTTTTTTTTTTTCATGGTAAATTTCTGTTAACTAAAGATGGCGTACCACGCAAAGTAATTTGGTGTACATTTTCCTGCATTAGCTTCCTTTTGTTGCTCTCGGCATGCACTCACATGACATCTCAGAGCTGCAAAGGAAATCGATGCTGGAATACTTCACTCTGCCAGACGTTGTAAACTGAGGTCCATATAGGGAGCAGATAGCTATGTAATACCAAACATGTGTTGCTGACTGTGGGACCCTCTCTGATCGATGCCTAAATGGTGAAGCAGCCACCAGCCCAATATATCTCATTAGTCCTGGCCCAGGGGATACATGCACCCCAGCCCAGTCCTCCCCTACTTTCAGGTTACAGTTCTTATGTTTTGAGTCACAGGCAACAGATGACAAACTGCTGTAGTGAAGTATAAAATAACCAGGCAATGGTGTAGTCTGTGAACTAGCAATTGTCAGGGCAGGCATCATATCACAAACCGAAGGCGGCTTGTGGCAGAGAAACAGCAGGAACCAGATGATTTAGGGGTGGGGTTGTAACCAAATTAGTAGTCAATAATTGTATGACGAGCACCAAAGCTCACAAAAAAACAGCAGACATTTTTAGGCTCTCATACAGGCACTGTCACAAAGCTCCTGCATGAAAGCCTACTGCATGGACAGGATTGGGCAGTTTCATGGGTTGAGTTGACAAGGGAGCTGGAAAGCAGGAGGTCTTGGGATGATCGGAGCCAACTGTTAGGGCGATACTTTGAGACCCGGTTTGAGATATAGCCGGGGGCAGAGTTGTGGACGGCTCTGTAACTGATTGTTAATATTTTGTGTGTGTGTTTTTTGTGCGTTTTTACTTTTCACATTTCAGTTTGTATTTTAAATGCTTCTTTGACTTCTTTCTAGGCTGAACTTAATGCTAGGAATCATTTTTTACAAATCTTTGCAGTACAGTGTATTCAGATTTATGTGTGTATGTATTTCTATGCATATAATTCCAATAGATTTGTCTTTTTTTAATCATACAGTTACTTATACACATTGTTTTTGTAAGTTACTTTCTTTAGGGATGTTCACACCATATACAGTGTTCCTGCGCGGTTAGCTGCTGGAACACACTGTATCGCATAGTAAACTCCCCCCTGCATTGTAGGGGCGGAAGGGGACATGAGTGTGCATTGAAGTCAATGGCACCGCAGCCACGCTCTCCCCGCAGTGCAATCGCCCGCACCAGAACACAACAATGCCTGCGTTCCGTTCCATTGCGATTGGAAAAAAATAGTGCATGCAGCATTTTTTCCAATCGCACTGGCCTGCAGTGCAGGCACTAATGTGCTACATGTTCTAATGCGGGACGATCGCACTGCGGACGGAGGTTGTGGCTGCGGTGCCATTGTCTTCAATGCACCACCACACCCTCTCCCGCAACAGTGGGGGAGTTTACCACCTGATACAATGCATTCCAGTAGCTTACCGTGCTGGAACGCACTGTATATGGTGGGAACAAGCCCTAAATCACAGAGTGAGCCTTTACCATGCTCTGTGGAACAAATATTAAACATTCTAGCTTTTCAAACTCTGGGTAGCTTGTAAGCATTTGCTTTTGGAAGTTTGGTTTGGTAACACTAGCTATGATTAATTGTTGCAGAAGAGTAAGTTGAGCTAGTTCCATTATATACTAAATCACATATGTAAGGAATTACTGGGAATTTCCAGGTACAATTCATCTCCAGTTAACTTTAAGTGCTAGGAGCACGGAGCACGTTCTTGTAACTGTAGGGCTAAAGAGCAGAGAGAGGTTGAATTACTTTCTCTGAGATCCTGGGATAAAGTATATGTGAGAGGATCTGACCTTGGCAACCTGGAAAGTATGTATTTCTTTAAATGTTGTACAAAAAAGGTCTGAAACTTATGCCTTCATTTTATTATGATTTTTTAAATTTTGTATATGGATGTGCAGAGACAAAGTAATGAAGAGTTTAAAAAAAACCATCTAGAACTTGCAGAAACCATATTGACAGAAATGTAAAAGCGTTCTGCTATTTGCTTGGCCCTGTGCTTGTCTTGTATACATGTCACAAGATCACAGTCTGTAAGCTGGGACCCCAAACTAGCATTACAGTATTTTGATAAGGGTCTGGGGCTTGGTTTTCAAGACTTAGAGCCGATGCACACCAGATGTGTTGGGGATGCGCTGGTCGTTTCCAGTGCAGCCCCAGTGCAAGACAAGGCAATTTGCCTGGTCACGGACGGGATCGGTTCACATAACCTCATTGCAATGGAAACGCTTAGGTGTGTGCAGGAAAGTACAACATGCTGTACCTTTTATTCAGCATAGCAGGGTGCAAGGCAATACAGCTGCCTCGCTGTGCCCGTAGAACTGAATGAAATGTCATTTGTGACATTTCAATAAAGCTCGACCAAAAAAAAAACACAGTGCGATGTGCCGGGTTTGCGCACCTGCACTGTTGGGCAACGTACACCAGCCACTGTGCTTTTAGCACAGCACAACGTACACCAGCCACTGCGCGTTTAGCACAGCAGCTGGTGGAAATTGGCCCTTACTTTGCGTTTTGCCACTACCTACTTTTCTGGTATTTTTTTGTGTGCCGATCATTGTCGGTGCCCCCTTGCAAGTGTAGATTATCCAAATGTTGGCTTGATTTGAAATGGGGATGGTGGAATTGAAATGGTGGAAAGGAAAAAAATGACTTGCTGAGCTATTAGTACCTACTTCTAGTGATTAACTGCTGTCTGTTTTTAATAGCACATTTCTGGTAGTAAAAATTGCTCCGAATTGAAATTTTAGCTTTTTGCAGTTGCTGGCTAGTGTGTAGTCCTAGAAAGGGTGTATATAGTGTCCTGGCTTTGGCTCCATTTCAGGTTTTATACCTGACTGAGAAAGCACAGGTTCCTAAAAAAATAGTTTGGCTCTCTCAGTCCCAACTTTATTTAGGCACTTGGGAGGTGTGCTGCCTCAGATAGAAAAAGAAAAAAAAAACAGGCTGTGTGTTTATAATCGTTGGCCAGGAGGCTGGATTAATGTTCACTTGGCGAGAAAACATTTTAAAGGATAAGAATAGGAAATAAACTTGCATTTATGCTTAGACTTACCTCAAAGTGTGCTGAAAGAGAGGATGTGCTTACACATTTAGGCTGGGATACCTGCCTCTTTTCTCTGGGGAGTATGTGTAAAAAGTAAGAGTTGTGTAAAAAGTAGGTTCACTATATGGAAATTTGTTGAGCAGTCCACTACCTCAATGGAAGCCTGAGAGGACAAGAGTGGACTGTCTTCCTGCTCCCATCCGTACACCCCTGGGTATTGGGACAGAGTCGTGTCATGAGTGTTGGTGCATGGTGGTGCCACTGATGTTACTGGAACTTGTACATGTACTTGACTCAGGCTTGGCATTGACAAGTGATGTAGGTCAGCAACAATCGGGCAAGATGGTACCAATGCGTCGGAGATGAAGTCAGGAACAGGCCGAGTCGGCAACTTCTGGGCAGCACGGTACCATGGTGGCAGACCATAATCCAATGTATGCATATACATAGTAAAACTATGTATATGCATACGCTCGCACTGAACCGAGGACCCAGATAACTTTGCGTTTCTTGACGCCCACATTAGGTAATAAATGGAGAGCAAATATGATGGGCATTATGATGAATTAAGTGGATGAGAGAGAGGGAGACATCAAGTTAGACATGGGGTAGCCAAACTCCGTCCCTCCAGCTGTGGTGGAACTACAAATCCCATAAGGCATTGCAAGATTCTCACAGCCACAGACATGACTCCCGGAGAGAGATGCATCATGGGATTTGTAGTTTCACCACAGCTGGAGGGCCGAATTTTGGCTACCCCTGAGTTAGACCGATAATGACAGAAAAACGTGGTTGGTGGTAGGTGGGCAGTGGATGTGGTAAGGTGAAAGAGCCCCCCAATGCATGGTTACATAATGAGGCTACAGGGAAAGGTTAGCACATGGATTGAATCAAGTAGGTATCCCATGTGCCCCATACAGAACTGAATATGTCCAATGTGTTGCGCAATATGGCCAAAAGGCGTTCCATTAGTTTAACCTCTTTGATCCAATAAATCATGAAAGCAGGGGGAGTTGCCTGTTTTTTTCCTTTTGTAGTTATCAAGAAGCAATTTGCTGTAAGGCTATGTTATAACAGTTTTATTGGATTCTTTTTTTTTTTACACCTCAAACTTAGAGGCCCAGTAAGTGTGTCAGGGAATCTAGCGGTATCGAAGTGTGTGTGTCAACTTTTAGAATAAGGCACTCGCTTGCCTCCAGAAAGGCGTGATGCCAGGGCAGGGCGTGGTGAGATGATGTGTCCACTGCGGAGTTGCAACATCAGTATCGTTTGCCAGCTGTGGGATCTGTAGAATGTATCAAATCCAGAGTGTAATACCAACGCACTGAACTTTTATATGCACTGTATTCTGTTCATTTGTTGTATATATAGAGCTCCTGTGAAGTGAACAATCTAGGCAGGGGTGTGGAATTCGTATCGCCCGACGCCCGGGACATGTAGTTCCGGGCGCCGGGCAAGTGGTTTTTGCAGTGTTTTAGCCCTGCTACAGACAAGTAGCAGGGCTGGCTTTCTTT